>NC_056726.1:276433649-276533649 GCF_019279795.1 Protopterus annectens | reverse complement strand
ATAAACCCAGGTCTCTCAGATGTGTCTATGACTGTTATATGTTTGTCAATGTGTACATGACAGTATGTCATACTATGTATTGTTCATTAACATCCAGTACATCCCCCATTACCATACTGTACAAGGTCTGGTGATTTTCTTCACTTAACAAGAAACTCGGGACATACCTTGTTGTAAAAGCTGTGTGGTGTGTGCAATTAAGGCCAAACACATTAGTAGCAATAAGCACCTAGGTAAGGCTTCTACTCTTAGTGTTGCTAAGTAAGTGTGCATGTATGTGAAGGGATCTACTTCAGTTTACAGAAAATACATGTCCCAGCCGGTCACCTGTCTGAGAACTGACTGGCAAATGCTAACATTTCAAATGAATCATCTTCTGGAAATTCATTCATTCCATCAAAACTAGTATTAGATGTGTAAATGCCCTCTTCCCCACTGTATAGCTGTACAGCAATAGTGGAGTTGGTATATATAGTTGGGTGTGGATGTTGTGGACACAGCCACCCTCATTGGGATTATTGTTGTGTGTATCTCCCCACTTAGTCTGCTGTAATATTGTACAGTTTATGTTAACAGGTTAAGTAGTTGTCAATCACACTATGTGCAGTTCTACACCACCCCACACCCTCCAAAATGGAGGGCTGTGTCTCCCACACCAGCACACCTATGTTTACCAACTCCAGGATTGCACTACATTGGAGAAGGGGACATATACCATGCCAGTACCATCGTCAATTACAATAAACTAGCAGACTGATTATTTACTGATGCGATGCTTTGCCTATTTTGTCTTGGTGGATTTACATAGGCTAAAATGGGTTCACTGCAAAATTAAGTACATCCATGTATACAGTATTCTCTGTGTATTGCATCAACACCACAGCCTCTGTATGTGTGTGTTATACACACATATGTGGTGTATGCCACCCAGTACACTTACCATTGTCCACTGTAAAAAGGCTGCTGACATTAGCCACCATGCACTCACCTGTATACACCCCTCAGACCTATCAGCCATGTGGCACATTCAGTAACTGTTGTACAGACCTGTTACTTGTGTTCAGGTGTACCCAGGATATGACACAATCAATGAGTCACCACAGTGCCGTACCCCTTGTAGGAACCAACAGAAGACCAACATCCTGCTGACACATAGACACCTACAACACAAATTGAATACATTATGGAGACCACAATCAGTCAGTGTTAATAACAGCTATAATGCATCATGGCTGGACAGCTACACATCCTGACATGTAAGCATTAAACATTCCTGCTGAATATATGTTACACAGCATTACACTGCTACACCTTAGTACATTCACCCTGTGCATCAGAACCATATTAGCCTGTCCCTGCATCCATGATATGGATGACCGGGATGTGGCACAGGTATCATCATATGCACAGGGTGTGTTGTGGGTTTGCCAGAGACCTAGGCTGAGCCATTTGGTTAACATCATGTGTGTGTGTTTTGGGGGGTTTCATTATCAATTGGGCTGTGAAGATGTAGTATGTGTAGGCATGGAGGTGCCCTAGCTGTGTTAGTGGTGTGTGTGTGTGTATGTGTGTGTGTGTGTGTGTGTGTGTGTGTGTGTGTGTGTGTGTGTGTGTGTGAAAGTGTGCATGTGTATTCACACAGTTCTGCCATGTGGCTTCCTATACAGGGGTTTGTTGGACAGCTGCAGACCGTGCATGGCAGGGTGTGCAGTTCACTGTCTCTGGCCACAGAAACGAGAACTGTGCCTGCCAGGGGTTCCCTGGGCACTACCAGGTTTAAGCACAGATATGGTACTCTCCCCTGATGATGACTAATGTCCACTGGATCTGAGTCCCTGTTGGGACTGGCCAGGACCATGTGCACATGTCCTGCTGTGTTGTGATGTGGACAGCACCCCCCTGCAGTGCTGGTGCTGGTACTGCCACTATGGGAGTGGATGTGATTTGTTGTACATCCACGTAGCCCTCCACCTGTTGGTTTTGCTGACTTTCATCCACGTGGCTGTCGCTTTACTCCCACCATATGCTCTAACACAGACATTGCACTGTTGAGGATTCCTACCATCTCACCCAACCATCTATCCAGGACCTCTGCAAAACAACGGTGGGCAACTGCAAGATCACGAATGTTGTCAATAACAGCAGAATGAGTAGCCCTCTGGAGCCTTAGACTCTGTCTGGTATAATGTTCCATATGTGCCTGTGCTTCCATGATGGCCTGAAACATGCGTCTGATGACACTTGCTGTGGCACTTCTACCAGGAGCATGATGGCCAGCAGTCCTCCTATGAGCACCCCTGTACATCTGCCTGTGTGGTACCTTGCCAGTCATCCAGCTATGGCTGCTGTGTAGAGACACACTTGTCATAGTTACCACACTGTCCTGTCCCATGCCACCACCTGCCAACTGTCCCTCATCTATGGCCACTGGTGATGAGGTATGTATAGGCAATGTGACTTTGTGCGGGGATGGGATGGATAACAGTGGGATGTCAACTGATGGCACAGCATCAACCCCTGACAACCCCACCTGTGCCTCACCATACCTATCATCATTGTCAGAGTCTGTATGGACACTAATATCAGTTTGCATGCAGAATGGACCCTGATCCACCTCACCACCTGTAAGGGGGAAACATAAAATGTAATTTAAGACCTGTTCATCATTGCTTACCTTTACACAGACTCACACACACCATACACACAAACACACACACACACACACACACTTCTTACAGGTGAAGTGGCACAAAGATATTACACAGACCTCTCATTACCCAACTGTCAATATGCATGACATATGGCTCTCAACAGCATGCACTGCAGCTATACTCAATCCCTGTTACCAACATTATACATCTCTGTGATGCATGAGTTGTGTTAGTAGGTGATGCCCCTTTCCCTGGAACCCACTGAATGCATGTACAGTATTGCTGTGCACCTGTTCAGCACCCTGGCATGTACTGGGCACCACACCTCATGAGTGTACACACCATTGATGAATGTGTATATGTGTGGCAGTTATGTTTGCTCTGTTGCTCACAGCCCCTATGTGTTTGTCTGACACATACCTGGGATGATATCAGGACAGATGTCAGTAGTGAATGCCTGAGCTCTGATTTGCAGATCTCATCAGCTGTGCATGTATGAGCAATAAAATCCAATTACACTGACAATCTTAAAAGCTTACTGTGGCTATGAGAAATGTACACACCCTTACTGACATGCCACCCTCTTCCCTGATATGCAATGGAGCCACAGTACTCCATATGTTAACATTACACACACCTGATATGTGACATATGACCTGTGAAATCAAATGTAGTATCAAACAAATGTGTTAGTTGTGCAGATGCTGATTGAGATGCATACAATATGTGGGTTGCATAAGTGTGCACAGCCTTAACATGATAGTTTGTTGCAGCACCTGTTAAGTGAACTACAGTAGTCAGTATTCCTGGAAGGGATATACTAGCATGGCCAATCTTCACTTGTCATTATTCGGATACTCTGCCCAACAAATGTCTCCCAAGTCTGCCAGATTGCAAGGTCAGCTCATGTGCACAGCTCTTGGAGGTCACACAGTGCCTTCACTATTGCTGTGGAGTCAGGGTTATGTCTCGCACAATTCATGACCTTGACTGTGTTCAGATACAGCCATTCTTAGCAAGCTTTGGATGTATGCTTCAGTTAAGTGTTGTGTTTCAGGATGAGACCCCTCCCCATCCTCAGCCTTTTTGTAGATGCTTGACAAATATGGGCCACACATGAGTGTCATTTTTCAGTGTCCCAAATTCAGAACACCATGTCTACCAGCCTAGTTTCTGCTAATGAACAGCCAACCTAAAGGTGTACATTGGAACCAGCAAGGTACAGATGGGGATGGTGGGCCTGAGGTGGAGTGAGGTGTTGTACATGTATCTTTATAAATACTGTCTGTAGGTTTCAGCCTTGGTCTCAGTACACCATGACACATTGCAACACATACCTTTGGGAGACTTGATGTTATGCATATGCTACCTGTAGAGAGCCCTGGATGATGTCTCCTATTGAACAACTCTCCCATCTGATTACCCTAACCCATAGGCCATGTATATGCAAAGTTCAGGTAATTGTCGACACAGGTACTGCACAGGTAGTACTTGCTAGACATTCCTGCAAGTCCCTCAGTGTTGCTGCATGTTTCTGGGTAGCCTCCATGACCAGTTTGCAACATGTGTTGTCATCTGTCTTGGATGGGCAACTGTTTATTTTCTACATTAATGTTGTCCCATACTTCATAGTCACATACATGACTGTCTGCACTGTTTGCCATGGTATACGCAATGGTGAGGTAAGGCTACATCTCTCACTCTTGAGTGCTACCTTTGGGATATGGGATCCAATCCATGGTTTGTAAGATATGTGCAAGCCATGGCTGCCTCTGTTGCAGGTGAGTGGGCAAATGTGATGTTCATACTTCTTGGAGAGCAAACCATTACTTGGTGTGAGATTGAGGACCTGTACTTGATGGAAGGTGCATACTCAAGAATAGTGAATCCTGTCAGTACCTCAAAATCTGCTTCCACAATATGTTATTTGGAGTGTGTGCACACATATGCTTCTAGTGTTTGTTAAGGTATGTATTCCCCATATTTGTTGTCCGAACATAGGATTCCATATTGCACATTCATTGCTCATGTTAGGATCACATTACAGGTTGTAAAAATTGTGGAATGTGGTATTGTGATATGCCATTCGGTAGATCTGTAACAGTTGCCATTATAATAGTGGTATATACACTGTAGTAGCCACTGTATAAGGGCAATGCTTCAGACATGTA
Source organism: Protopterus annectens (assembly GCF_019279795.1). Classification (NCBI taxonomy): domain Eukaryota; kingdom Metazoa; phylum Chordata; order Ceratodontiformes; family Protopteridae; genus Protopterus; species Protopterus annectens. The sequence continues at coordinate 276,528,827 of NC_056726.1, read as the reverse complement.
CCTACTGTAGGCCATTTGTCCCACCATTATGTTCATCTCTGTCCACACCTCTTGCACTGACAGGTTGTTAGATATACTGCAGTACTCTTACATACACTTCAGATATGCCACCAATGTGACCACTGTGATGTAGTGCAGTTAACAGCAACAATAAGGTAACATGTACAGCATGCATTATAGGTACGTGTGGTAAATGTGTGCATGGCAAATACCATGGCCATAACATGGCCGGTGTATTGGCAAACCTGAACAAAAAAACTCCATACTCACCCGCTGCAGGCTGCTGCCCCAGAGGTATATCAGACGGACCTACATATTTGGGTGAGAGATGTAATGTCAGTAGACACAACTGTGGCACTGGTACAGGGTTGGAGCAGCATTACAGTACATCAAAAGTACAAACCCAAAATACTAGAGATTATGCACATCTGTTCATTACTACACTGCAGCAACAGAGTATGTTATCTGACATATGCATAAAGATATTTTACAGATGAAGATGGATAAGCAACAGCGGTCTTCTAATGTACTCTGGGCCCTTACCTGCACAATCATTGTCCATTGTGTGGGTAGCATGCACCTCCACAATGCTATCATCATGTTCTTGGCTTGGCTGGTGGGCAGGTGCCCCAAGGCTGTTGAGGAGCTCCTCAGCATGTGTCAGTGGGGGTTGGATGGCATAACCCCCACCTGTGGCTAGCTGGTCCCACCTAACTGCAGTAGCACGCTGATGGGCATGGTGGATGAGGTCAGATGTCACAGCTGCTCATAACTGCAGTTATGCGGGCTGACATTGTTTACCCTGTGGACAAGCTCATTCTACAGGGCAGTCCTCTCCTGCAGATCATGGGTCATACACCCAAAGAGGGTTCTGTGTTGATGCATGAAGTAGTGAGGTAGTTGATTAGTACTTCATTCTCCTGTGGAGTATAAGCAGGATGGCGCTCCCGTGACATGGTACCTAGAAGACATAAACACGAAAAAAAGGTCTGAAGACCTCATACTGCAAGGATATAATAGTTGTTAATTGACATCTCTCTCCCTCCAACAATAATCTGAACACACACATCAATGGGTATGTTTACACCAAACTTACTGTTGGGACATATATCCAATTATGAAACAAATATTGAAATATGTTTCTATTCATGTTCCAAGTTGAAACACTATCATTGGTGGCCTGTTGCTAACACTGTAACCTACACACCATTGTAATGGCCACTGTGGCTCCATATATGCATGTGTTTTGTTTGCTTTGGAACTGTTCCATATCTGGTGTTTTGAGTAAATGGGAATATCCATTCATGCTGTTATAACTAATCATGGATTGTGTTGACTATTACTACCCACATATGTTCTACAACTGCAACACGATAGCATGTTTGGGAAAGCTGTTCCCAGCAGAACCACCTCTCCCACCTCATCCAGCCATGGCACCAGGCCACAGCACATCCGGGACCCAACCCAGGACCTCCTCATCTGCAGGTCCTGCACTACCTTCAGGTGGAGCCACCTCAGGGGATGGAGCTTGTCCCCTCCCTGGGAGTGCACACAGACAGGATCCTGTCACCTGAAGTCAGGTGCAGGGTCTGGTGCATAGGGAGCTCCACAAAGAATTGGTGGATCTGCTACACCACGTTGAGGCCATCATGACACAATTTGATGGTCAGCCTGTCCATCCTACTCAGCGCCCAGCACAGCCACCTTCAGGGCCATGAAGGTTCAGTGGTGACTGCCCATCAGTGGGGGACCTCAGTTCCAATGTTTCCATTTGGGGGCTCATGGGTTTCCAATTTCCAAACACCCCTCCCTGTAAGGTGTTTACCCATCACCTGTCATATACCACCCCTGTATGCTGTCTTGTCTGTCTTCTGACTCAACCTACCAAACCAAATATACCTATATCCTTCCCCAACATCCCACTCTCACCTTAACCAAAAAAGGGCAATCTGTTCCTAACACAAATTTCACACCATACATACCTGTCCATTTTGCACCCACTTACAACTGCATACAGGTGCCTTAATCACTCTGTATCCAACAGCCCTTGTTTTGGCCAGCAAATAAGCTATCAGCCCTTGCAAGTGTCTAACCCAGGACCCTGCACACCATAGTCACATCAATTTACCAGCAAGCCATCTGAGCTGCAGATATGTGTGATGTTTTCTCAAACATATCATGCTCACAGTCATTCAACAGTAGGGAAAATGTTTATATATATATATATATATATATATATATATATATATATATATATATATATGTGTGTGTGTGTGTGTGTGTGTGTGTGTGTGTGTTTGTATCTATGTAGACATACACATCTATATATATATATATATATATATATATATATATATATATGTGTGTGTGTGTGTGTGTGTGTGTGTGTGTGTGTGTGTGTCTCTGTATATATAGGTTCATAGGTTCATAGATTAGAACTAGGCTAACTGCCCTTGCAAGCCATTTTAAGCCTAGCCAATTATCCCTTGTGACACCCAAACCCTGCACATTGTGTTCATAAGGCAAACACCTTAACAATTAGGCCACCCACCCTACCATGTATATATATAGATATATATATAGATATATATATATATATATATATATATATATATATATATATATATATAATATGTCTACATATATACAGACACACACACACACGCACGCACACACATATATATAGACATGTATGTCTACATACATACAAACACACACACACACACACACACACACACACACACACACACACATATATATATATATATATATATATATATATATATATATATATATATATACATGTCTATATATACACACACACACACACATATATATATATATATATATATATATATATATATATATATATATATATATATAGTGCATTCAGACATCAGGTCTACACTCTGAAACTCCTTCCTTTACAGCTACACTGTTCTGCCTTGCTATGAAACAGAGCGTCACATGTGGACACAGCCTAACATTAGGGGGGAATATATAGGGACAGATCATAGATAAGTCTATTACAAACCTATGAAGTTTGTGCATTATACATTTCAATTTACCATAACTATTCTGAAGGTGGTCGGGTCTGAAACTATTGTGTCCATCATGACTTCATTACTTCCACCTTCAGCTATTTGCCAGACTAATATACATGTCTGGAGGAACAGAACAAACACTATGATGGCTTAAATCTTGTCATTCTATGCAGATATGGACAGTTAACATGTATGGCCCACTGCCCACTGGGTCAGATGCTATGTCCATAGCAGTTGTTCAGCAGGACATCATTACAGCAACAAGTCTTGATGGCACATATAAATCTATAAATCTTTCAACATCATCTATCCCATTATTACAGACCAAGTACTACATTCAATTACATGCATACATGTTTCACATACCTGTTTTATTATTGTGCTCTCCTCTGTGTACCACTTGGATATCGTCATTGTTTGTTTTGTTTTTTTAATTTTTTGTTCGTAGTATTATATTTTTAGTATTATTTTTGTTTTCTCTCTCTCTCTATCTCTCCCTCTCTCTCTTTCGCTCTCTGTCTCTCTCTCTCTCTCTCTCTGAATAGGTTGCAGCATGGCTTTTGTAGGTGATGCCCATGATCAGGTGATGGCCTCTGCACCAACTGGTGTTCCCCACTTGCTAATTGCATGCAGCTAGCTGTGTTGTACTTCTAATAGCCAATGTCATAACAACCCATTACTATAGCAATAACCCACGCCTGGGTGTGGGTAATGCTGGATTTACCCACGGTTGGCATGGTTTGGTCCCGAGGGCGAAGCCCGAGGGACCAAACAAAGCCAACCATGGGTAAATCCAGCATTACCCACACCCAGAAGTTGGTTATTGCTATTATACAATGACATTATTTAAGAAAAGAAATAATTACTTTTCTTAAATAATGGCATTGTATAATGCCTCTTTACTGCCCTTCCGCAGCTGTCTGGTATTTTGCGGCAGTTCTTTTTTTTTTTAAAACAAGTTTATTGTTTTTAACATACAAAAGAAATATCATAACAATTTTATACAAGTAATTAAAATAGATATGATTATAACATTCAACAAAACAACCAAAGTATTTACAAAGACATCCACTACAATCAGGTCAATTAATTAAACTAAAATACCATGCTATTGAAGTTAAGATTTTTTTAACAAGTTTTGTAAATTATCCCATACAATATAATAAGATGTTTTTCTAGTAGTTCTTGACTTTACTGTATTCAATTCCATATGGCACACTATATTCATAACATTTTTAAATTCATTGAACGAAGGAGGTGTATCTGAAACCCAATTTCTGGTTATTATTTTTCTAGCCACTGCAAGAATAGACCATAACAAGGGAAGCTTAACCTTTTTAACACTTTGAGGTACAGGTGTGTTGAATAATATGAGAGATTTAGAAATAATGAAATTATCTGTAAAAAGAGCCTGCAAAAATTCATTAATTGACTTCCAATATTCTTTTAATTTTATACAGTCATAAAACATATGAGCCCAATCAGCATTAAATTCTACATTACATCTTTTACATAAATTATCTTTATTATTTATTTTATTCATCATCAAAGGTGTATAAAAGGATCTATGTAAAAATTTCCATGTAAAAAGTCTCCAGACAATGGAAGACATAGTTTTATAGGCAGATTCCAATATGTATTGTTTATCTTGTAGATTTGGTGGGTCACCATTAATGGAAGTGAAATAATTCCAGTAAGTATCTACACTGTAAAAAGTTTCTTGTCTGATAATTTTATGTATGTATGAAAGCTTACCTTTATCAGAAACTTTATGTTGTAAATTTAATATCAAGTAATCAATCAGTGTTGGGATAGATTCTTTAACTGTTATGGACATTAGATCTATTTTATCAATGAGATGTTGTCTAAAGGTCTGAACCTCTAACCAGCAAGTTTCTCTTAGATCAAATTCTTGTTTTAAGAAATCTAGATTTTTAACTTTATTATCAGATATCAACTGATACCAGTACTTTAAATCATTATCTATAGCTAAATGAGTTCCTTCAGAAGTGGATGACAAAAGCATACCCCTAGTATACATTATAGGGAATATAATAAAATTCCATTCCCTATATTTAGGATGCATGAATATTTTGTGGCAGTTCTAATGTACTGCGCACCTGCGCAGTACATCAGAGCTGTGGGCGAAAGCAACGGAGAAAGCAAGATCTCCGTTGCTTTTTTTTACTGTTTCGCTATGTTAAATGGGTTTAACATAGCTAAGACAGCTTTAAAATAAGCAAAGGAGATTTCCGTTGCTTATTGTAAAGCTGTCTCGCTATGTTAAACCCATTTAACATAGCGAAACAGTAAAAAGCAACGGAGATCTTGCGATCTCCATTGCTTTTTTTTTTTTAAAAACTGTCTCGCTATGTTAAATGGGTTTAACATAGCGAAACCGCTTTAAAATAAGCAACGGATATCTCCGTTGCTTATTTTAAAGCTGTCTCACTATGTTAAACCCATTTAATATAGCGGGACAGCTTTAAAAAAAAAGCAACGGAGATCGCAAGATCTCCGTTTACACTTGTGTCGCTATGTTAAAGGAGTTTAACATAGCGAGACAGCTTTAAAAAAAGCAACGAAGATCTCCGTTACTTTTTTTAAACCTGTGTCGCTATGTTAAACTCTTTTAACATAGCGAGACAGTGTTTTATACTAACGGAAAAAGTCCGGGCGACTGGACCTTTTTCCGTTAGTATATTGACGGATTTACAACGGGCATGCTGGTTGGGCTGGCCAATCAGCGTGCACGTTTTAGGGGAGGAATTGTATAATATAAATGACTACATAATGTGAGCAGTGTCCCTTTACCTTTCCTGTATGGAAGACATCCTTCCTGTGTGTGGGCAGCAGTGTTACAGAAAGCAGGTAACAATACCTCTTAGAACAGGACTTGCGGACACAGGCCAACTACATGTTTGTATAAGGTTCCAGACCTATGGGCAGTGTGAGTATTGCTGTTATATGGATTGAATACTGCTAGTTTTGCAGGGTTTGTGTATACATGCTAATTTTGCATGGAATGCAGTCTGTCTGCATAGCTCTCAACTGTGGGCCTATCCACATGATGGCCAGAGGATTGGCTGTTATGTTTTGTCTGTTCACCACACAGGTCTTGTCTCTGACATATCAGTGGCATTCTCTCCGTTGATTGCTATCGGTACATGGCAACATCCATTTGTGTTTCTGACTTCATATTCTGGAGTAAGGGTATGCTGCAAAGAGTCCTGTAACACCAGCAACATTCACAGTGTATAACAGCAATATTCCAAATATGGCCCTGTGTTCCAGCCTCTGTCCTCCACATATATACCAGGCTTTGTCCACATGTCATGCAGTAAGAGGTTGTTAGGTAATGGCCTATCTTTATTTAGTGCTGGCATTCCTGCTATCATTCCAGTGATGTTGTGGACTCCAATAAAAATTGTGGGGTAGGGTCCATATATATGAGTGCTACAGTTGGACAAAAACATGTGTGACCTTGTACAGTCCAGAGGTCATTGTATGGAAAACACTGTTATATGCCCTTGTAAGACATTTTATGGGGGAGGGGTATTAAATGTTTTTAACCTCGGCTGTTACAACATGTGAGGGATATTAGTAGTAAGAAACATTAAGGTTTATGGCTGTACATTTTCATACATTTCACTATGGGAACAGTGGTGGGCTAGAGCTTAATGTCTTGCACCCAGTTCTGTTTGTCAGTGTGGTAGTGACGTTTTAAGTTAAGCATTGTTATGTAACAGATACATTTACATTGTGACAACTAATACTTTTCCCCCTAGGGGTTGAGTACAGAGTGTAACTGGAGGCTGCTGAACTACATCTATAATTTAGTGTTGATTAGTTCTTATCTTCAAGGGAAGTGTTTCTTTTTACTGTTGTACTACTTGAAGGGCTTAGCCTGGACAGGGAAGTATGTTATATTTTTCAGATTACTGTATCAAATGTTTTGTTTGAGAGTTGCATTAATCAGTTATGTATTTCAAACACGTAACTGCTATAAGAAATGGCATAAACAACTGAAAAAGTATACAAATAAACATTTCTATGTATGCAAATGTGTGTAGTGTCATGTCCTTTGCATAGAGTGTGGGTATATGCTTCATGCAATAATTCTCATTTGTACGAAAGAATCAAACACTGGCCATTTTAAAAGGTGGCAGCTGTAGAAATAATGGCTGTTTGATATGCTGTGCAGCCTCTATATATACTCTTCTTATACATATCTATAAGTAGTAATATATTTATATGTGTATGTATGTGCATGTATGTGTGTATATATATTTATATATATATATATATATATATATATATATATATATATATATATATATATATATATATACACATATATATGTGTATGTGTGTGTGTGTATGTATCATTGGAATGTTTACTGCTTCCACATTGTACAGTCCCTATGATAGACTGACTATTCTGCATGATATGTTAGCGATATCATCCTGACATTTTACAGCTGAGATGGCATACTGTTAATTTGTTGTGGCTATGTTGTGCAGGTTCCTGTGTTCAAGACTTACAAGTGTTGGTTATTGTGTTGTAAGGTGGATCTGTTCAGTTGTGGAGGAAGGGATAATGGCAATAATTACAAGAGATCCCTATTTTGAGCCCCTTCACCCCCATTAACAGTGCCTTTGGTCAGATGTTTTGCAATGAGAGGTTCAGAGTGTGGATCCAATGTTTGAATGCAATACACATATTTATATATATATATACAAAAATATATATATATTATATCTATATCTATATATATATATATATATATATATATATATATATATATATATATATATATATATATATATACATATATATATATATATATATATATATATATATATATATATATATTATATAGCCACAAATCTACTTCACATAACCAAATTCTCAAATATTCGAAATTCATATGGCCAAGACCATATGATCGAACATTTGAATGTTCGAAAATGTGAACTAGACCCATAAAAATTAAAAAACACACATTAAACTGTGTATAGTAGGGGAACTTCACCCCCTGCACCCCCACACCCCCCTACTTAAATATACCAACTCCGAGATCGCACTACAATGAGGACAAGGGAAATCTCCCAGTATGCGATTTCCCATTCAGAATGTCGGTATTTCAAAACTTCGAACATATGGTCTGCAATCATGTGGGTTTTGAAGTTTTGAATTTTGGCATTCCAAAGGGCACCCATATAGACATATATATATATATATATATATATATATATATATATATATATATATATATATATATATATATATATATATATATATATATATATATATATATATATATATATATATAGATATATATATATATATATATATATATATATATATATATATATATATATATATGTACATACATACATCTACATATCTAAATATATTTTCCCTACTGTTGAATGACTGTGCTGCATGATATGTTTGAGAAAACATCACATTTATGTATAGCTCAAATGGCTTAATGATAAATTATTGTGGTTATGATTTATAGGGTTCTGGATTCAAGACTTGCAAGGGCTGATTTTATTTTCTTGCTGGGCAGAACAAGGGCTGTTGGATACAGAGTGATTAAGGCACTTTTAAGCGGTTGTAAGTGGGTTTGCACAGGTTTGCTTGGCAGTAAGCAATGCTAACTTCTGGTTAAATATGCTTACACACAGTTAGCCTGACAGTGCTTAATCTTTGTAGCTTTGTGCCACCAGGCAAACAGGCTTAAACCCACCTACCTCTGCTTAAAAGTGCTTACTCCCGCTTACCCCCACACTAATTTCTTTAAAAGAAAAGAAAAAAGGAGTGATAGGTAAGTGGTGAAAAAGGGGGCATGCTGAGGGAAAAACAATAGGGAAAGTAGCTAGGGATTGCAAGATGCGTGTAGGGAAGGCACATAGCTATCCATTTCTTCTACAACAACAGCTGTGCATATGTACTGAATTTGGAGATAGATTTTGACATTCAAACCCCTGAGAGAGGGGTGAGGACAACAATAATGTGTTGGGAAGCCAATTAGACCAGATTACATGTGTCAAGTGAACCCGTGCAAAATGGACAGCTATGTATGGTGCAAATTTTTTGGGGGGGAACAGATTGCCCTTTTTTTAAGGTGAGAGTGTCATACTGGTGAAGGATAGTAGGTATATTTGTGGAGGTAGGTTGGGTAGGAATACAGACAAGACAGACAAGATAGCATACAGAGGTGGTATATGACACATGTGGGGAATAAACACCTTGGATGGGGAGGGGTGTTTGGAAATCGGAAGCCCATGACCCCCCAAATGGAAACAGTGGGACTGAGGTCCCCACCCATGGGCAGTTACCACTGCACCTTCACGGCCCTGAAGGTGGCTGTGCTGAGGGCTGAGCAGGAGGGGCAGTATGTCCCTCTAAATGCACCACATGGCCCTCAAGCTGGTGGAGCAGATCTCCAAACTCCCTTCAGAGCTCACTATCCACCAATCTCTGGACCTGACTTCGGGTGACAGGATGCTGTCCGCACCCACTCCCAGGGGGATGAGCCCCATCCCATGAGGTGGTTCCCCCCAAAGGTGGTGCAGGACCAGCAGATGAGGAGGTCCCAGGGTGGGTTTTGGGCCCGGTGCCATGGCCAGATGAGGTGGGAGAGTTGGGTCCGCTGGGTCCGGCCTTCCCATGCGTGCTATGGTGTTGCAGTTTTAAAACATATGTGGGTTAGTAATAGTCAACACAATCCAGGATTAGTTATAACAGCATGCATAGATATTCCCATTAACTCAAAACACCAGATTTGGATCAGTTGCATAGCAAACAGAACACATGCATATATGGAACCACGGTGGCCATTACAATGGCATGCAGGTTACTTTCATAGGAACAGGCCACCCAATGATAGTATTTCAACATGAAACCTTAATAGAAAGAGATTTCAATATTTATTGAACAATAGGGCATATGTCCCAACATTAGGTTTGGTGTAAACATACCCACTGATTTGTGTATTTAGATTATTGTTGCAGATATGGTGTGGGGGGGGATGTCAATTAACAACTTATATATTGTAGTACTCACAACTTTTATGATATTTTCTCTAATCATTAAGGTACAGGTATTATTACAATACCCTATGGCCTTGGTTTTGGCAGTGGTATGTTAGTACACAGTGTGTACTTCAACTGTCTTATGGCTAAATCCTTACATCTTTACCCGGCAAACCTGTGGAGGGAATGTTTGCTAACACTACCAGACTGTTTCTACACATATTCCCAGAATCAAAGTTAATATTATGCACATACCTCTCAATCTCTTAATGCACACACACTGGACAAAGCTTGACAACAGGGGGGTACAAATAGGGTCATTTATATCATGCCATCGAAAGATGAACATAGCAAACGCTATTTCATCAAACCTAAAATATCTAAACCGCATAATATCGAACATTCAGAACAGCAAATTTTTTCCTTGGGAAAAAATTTGCTATTCTGAAACACATGCACACAACACAAGCACACCTAAAAAACATCAATCCACACACATACACTTATAATCCTACATCTAACCCTACACTAAACTGTACATACACTACTATCTGTCCACTTACCTTAACCCAAACCCTAACCCTAAGGTCCGTCACTATCGTACACTCACCTAACCCACGCCCTAACCCTAACTCGCTTAACCCACCCCTAACCCTAATTCACCTAACCTGCGCCCTAACCCTAACCCCCACCCTAACACTAACTCACCTAACCCATGCCCTAACCCTAATGACCACACAATCGCACATTTACCTGAACCTGACCCATAACTTTCCACCACAGTGCTGAAAATAATGAAGCCACATAACCGGCCAACCAAATTCTTTCCCTAGGAAAGAATTCAGTGTTCTGCAGCTTCGCTATTTTTAGCATTTGCTCAAAACGGGTTGATATTAGAACATTCAAAGTTTTAAAACTTTGTTGTTCTGATATAGACCCCAAATAGGGACATGTTTTGAATATTGCTGTCATAAACTTGGAAAGTTGCACGAGTGACAGGATTTGTTTTAATATACATTTTCTGAAGGTTTTGAGGTCTGAAAATCAAATGTATGTCATTATTTCGTGACTACAATTCTGAGATCATCCCACTGATTTGCCAGGGGGACAGAGGAACAGGCAGAAAATATGAGCCAATTATCTGGACATTCTGAATAATCTGTACAGTTGAGAGGTATGATTATGCATACAGCTTACTACCACTTCTAGGATTTAAACAATGGCTGTGTCTGCTAAAAATACAACAATTTAAGTCACAGTAGAGTGTACTATTTGGATATTGCTGTCTACCTCTTCAGTGTTTTCTGTCTAAGTCTCTCTTGGTTGTACAGTCTGACCTTGTAATTACAACAGTCTTACACAGACATTCCTACTCATATTTCCATGTAGCACAGTGTGAGAAATAGTGGTTGACACAACAGTACTATTCTGATATCAGATATTACTGAATACTACATGTCACGCCATACTAAACCAGAGTAAAGACTACCAGTCCAGGATTTAAATCATTATTGGCAGGCACGGTTTTCTTATCTAACAGACATGTGGAGGGAATGTTTGTTAACACTACCTGACTGTTTCTATGCATATTCCCAGATTCCAGTTAATATTATGCACATACCTCTCAATCACTTAATGCACACACTCTAGACAAAGATTGACAACATGGGGGTACAAACAGGGGCATGTTTTGAATATTTCTGTCATAAACTTGGAAAGGTGCATGAGTGACAAGATTTGTTTTAATATACATTTTCTGAAGATTTTGAGGTCCGAAAATCAAATGTATGTCATTATTTCATGACTACAATTCTGAGATCATCCCACTGATTTGCCAGGGGTGTGATGACCATGCCCTGGCCCAGCAATCAAGAAGCCTCAGTCCTCACCACTAACACCAGGGAGGTCATGTCATAGAAGAGGAAAGGATAACTAATACACACAGTAAAGTACAATTTCCCTTAAGTGCACACAGAGATCACAGTGAGTCTGGGCCCGGTTGCTCCCTTGCTCACCAGGTCCCCAATAAGACTCCCCACTGGCACAGCTATAGGGTCCAAGTCTCAGCCTAACTGGGCAAGCTAAAACCTCCAGTACCCTCTCTGTCCAACTAGTGCTTTGTGTTCCTGCCAAATAGCTGACACAACAAACACACACACACACACACACACACACACACACACACACACACACACACACACACACACACACACACACATACACACACACACTTTGAGGTAAGTATTTATACAACTTCCCAGACACTTCAGGGAAAGGCTGAAACAGATTCTCCAGTCCAGCTGTGCCCCTTTACCCAGACTATACAGTAGTAATTACTGCCACCACCCAATTAATAATATCAGCTACTAAAAGGCCCTTAAAAGGGTGTCCAATTATTACTGTGCAATATTAATATCCAATGGTAATATGACTAACAGTCAAGGCTTACTTTAGAGTGGCCTATTACAATAACCTCTATAAATATGCAATGTACCCTAGAGCTTATCTCTACACAAAGCAGTCACAGGTAGAAGGTTTTAAAAATATTTAATAATAAATAATTAAAACACAAGACAAAACTCCTACACCACAGAGATATCTAAGAGTTCAGAGATCACACATAAACTTAAAATAATACAGTAGGACAGGTCTGATTTCAAAGAAAAATATCTAATTAATCTTTACTAGCTTTAACTATTCCTACAAGAAATCACAGTGCTAAAACTTACATGTGAGCATAAGGCAGAGTGCTGATAAGTTAGATGTCCAAAATCAAAAATGCTCCCATCTCCTGTGAGAAATAGTTTTTAAACGTTACTAACAAACATGTTTGCTGGGTCCCTCCCTAAATTTTTGACACTTAGGTTTTTACAGGCAAACAAACTGCATCATCGTAACACCTGGTCTGAATTCTCAGGCCACAAACTGTATTATTTAGCAATCTAATACCTACTCAGAAACTTACAATACAAGGCATTTCACATATACATTCTAGCAGAAACTAGAGCAATAAAGCACCTTCCACATCTAAATTCTGGTTATAAAGTTTAGCCTTAAAACAATGGGCATGAAACCTTCATCCAGCCACACTGGAGCTGAATAGTAAAACATTAAAGAGATGCATAACATCTTTTCAACTTAAAAAGACACATTTGAAATACTTGGCTTGGTTTTCCTTAAAGCAGATGGCAATGCTGCAACTATCTTAAAGTTCACATTTTACAGTGTTTTCTTTCATTTAAAAATACAAGCCTGTATTTTACATTTATTTACAAATGCCAGAATTATATATCAAATTTTATTTGACTAGGCTGGCAGCCTTCACCCATCTCTCCCCAATCGTCACAAGGGGGACAGAGGAACAGGCAGAAAATATGAACCAATTATCTGTACATTTGAGAGGTATGATTATGCATACTGCTTACTACCACTCCCAGGATTCGAACCATGGCTGTGTCTGCTAAAAATACTACAGTTTAAGTCACAGTAGAGTGTGCTATTTAGATATTGCTGTCTATCTCTTCAGTGTTTTCTATCTAAGTCTCTGTTGGTTGTACAATCTGATCTTGTACTTACAACAGTCTTATACAGACATTCCTAGACATTTTTTATGTAGCACAGTGTGGGCAACAGTGGTTAATACATTACTATTCAGTGACTGCAACAATAAATGCCATACAATACCAGAGTAAACACAAGCAGTCCAGGATTTAGAGCTTTATTGCCAGGCAGTTACAGTTTTATTTAAATATGACCTATATAGGGCTATTACTGTCATATTGTTTGGTTTATTCAGTACAACCCATACAACAGTTTTTATACTGCCAGATGACTTTCTGCTACTTTATGTTTATTTGGTATGACTGCTACAAGCATGATCGTTACTCACAAGCCTCGTGACACAGCCTTTGCAGCCTACTAGCATGGGCTTCCTGATTCACAGCCTGCTCAGCTGCAGCTGTAAAGGATATAGAGACATATCTAGGCATACCGAGCCATAACATACACATGCTGGACTTTAGTAAACAGTAATGGTATGACTACTTACACACTGCTTGGATGCCACTCTTCGGCCTTGCTTTATGGACCCACTCATCTAAGACCTCCCTCTTTCTCCGCTTCAAGTCGGCATAGTGGTGCCTGACCTGCTCACCAGTCTGAGGGATACCAGTGGCACTGGTGAGATCATGGGTGAGACAGTCCCAGGCTTCTGTTTTATATTGGGAGCCCTGGTACTGGCCCTGCAGCAGTCTCTTATCATGCTTTTTTACCAGGAGTCCTACCATGACCTTGGACTCCTGTATGCCCCAGTGCTGTGCCTGGAAGTGCAATCCCTCTACAGCTCCAGCCATCCTGCCTACAGTGGGAAGCTGCAACCAGTTATGAGTGGTATTCCCACCTATGGGGTTTAAGTTTGGCCAATTTCCCCACTTTACCATGATTAGATGGTTTTGAATATGCTGTGCTAAGCTAAGCCATGGGCAAACCTGCTTAGCTAAGGTTGGCATTGCTTGCCAATGAGAAAATCCACTTAGCTGGGCCACTCATTGCTTGAGCTCTGTGGCTTGTGCAATAACTGCATAATACTATCATGTAATATACTAGTTAGGTAGGAGTTCTAATCCCAGACATGCCAACTGTGATACGTAGCAGTCATATTTACACAATGTTTACACCGGGTAAGCAGAGCTGTTCAATGCTTAGCATTGCTTATTTTTCATTTTATAGACTATCTGCTGTATGGCATTGATTCATCATTTATTATATATTATATATTTGTTTACTGTCGCTGACATCCCCCAATGTACTTTTATTACATTTATTCATGTGTGATTATATTGTATGGGACACTTGTGTTTATATGGGGATTTCACAACTTTATGAAACTGGCACCTCACATCTAGACATAATGCAGTACTCCGGTTAACAAATATAATGGTATTTAGTAGGTAATACTAAATAAATTTTTTTATGTACTGCTTTCACATGTAAAATGTGAATTGGTTACAGTAGGATCAAACTGGGAATGGCTGCTCACAAAGCATACTCTCTAACCACTATACTATTGCAATACTGCTTGTGTTGGATGTCTCTTGCTATTTAACTTGTTGTGCTGTTTAAGCTTGACTAAGCATAGCTAAGCAATGGGCACACCCGCACAGCTATGCTTAAACTGTATTGCATTTATATATAAAAAAAAAAGTTTTGTTGTGTTATTTTTATCTATACCCTTCAGAATATCCCTGCTAATACAAAACCTGTTATTTATCAGCTTTCTGCTTTGTGGGCAATTGTCCCTTTTGGCTTTGTCCACATTACTAAGTCTGATGGGTTGAGAGGTGTACGCTATGTGCTTATGCTGCCTGTATTATCCTAATAACTTTTGGCTTGGTATCATACCTCTCAACCTGTTAGAGTAAAATATCTGGACAAAGCCTACAATGATGGGGGGACAAACAGGGGCAGATTTTAAATATTGCAATTACAAACTTAAAAAGTTGATAGAATAATAGGTTTAACATTAGCATGAATTTTCTGATGGATGTGTGGAGTCTTAAACTCAAATGTTTTGTCATTATTTAATGACTTCTATCCTCAGCTATTTGCCAGACAGGTACACATTTTAGGGGGAAGACTATAAATATGAGGTAAATGTTAAATAAAATTAAGAATTCAATACACAGGAGGTTCAGATTCAAAAGTTTACTAGTGTACACCAGGAGGCAAAAAACGTACAAGTACAGAATTTTGTCTGACATGAAACAGGAAGCACACAATTTTATATAGGTTTAACATTTAAGCTATGCCCACCTTACTGACGTGATATGTCACAGGGCATCTACATCACTTTAGCTTACAGTCCTTTATTCATAAAACTGTTGATGCTGTATATTAAAAAAAACTTTTCCTCTAGATACAATACGGCCCTGCTATCCAGCTGGTCAGACATAATGTCTTTCTGTAAAGTTAATTCTTCAAGGTTTCATATCAGTTTGAATACAATAGCAGCTTCAGTCTTTTAATACACGTCTTTGTTCTCTGTTACACTTTCTCCTACAGCTGCGTGCTATCTCAGTAACACATATACAAGGCCAAATCATTCCAACAGGAAAGAGCAGAAGATTTCATTATTTCACACACTTAATTTCCTGACCCAGCAGATAATCACTTGTGAAAAGCATAAACATTAAAACTTGCTAAGCTAGCATTCTGCCAGGGTCAGAGATCAGCTTTGCTTCAAGCTACACTGCAGTTTTAAAACTACTTACATTTACACATGAATTAATCTGTACTGTTATATGATTAATAGAATAAAATGCATTATATACTACTTTGCTTTTAAACTAGCATTTCTCATATATTTAAATACACATTTTTCTAACATTTCCCCCCCTATTAATACTTTTTATTTCATTTTGAAGTATGCATAGTGTCATGGTATCTCCTAGCCTTTTTCACTTAGGATTTTCAGCTAGGTGAGTCATTTAATCTATACTTCAGAAAAAGAATCATCTGAGATCAATCTTTCAATCTTGATATCTTGGTAAAAAGTTTTAGTAACAGATACATCAATAAAATTTTTGATTAACCTTTTCATGCAGGGAATTCCACAGCAAACACATGCTCCTATTAGGAGTATACCCACACAAATGGCAATCAGAATATTCATTAGGATGGAACCCCACCCCCCCAAATAGATTTTGGAAAAAGTCCGTCAGTGGGTTTGGGCCTGGTTCAGTCATGGCTGATACTTGCTGAATTACCTCTAGGTGGTTATTAATCTCATGACGATTGTCAGGAATATAAGCACAGCATTTTTCTTTGATAAGTGCGCACGTACCACCTCTCGCCGCTAGGGTGAAGTCAAGAGCCATCCGATTTTGTAGCAGAACAGTTCTCATTGCATTCAGTTTATCAGTCACCAGTTTTAGGGTGGAAAAAGTTGCATTACTCATTACTTCAAGAAGTTTCGACAACTTCCTCAGCTCCCAGATCGATTTGACTGCTCCATAGGCTGGGAATATTCCTGCCCAGGATATAACACTGTTACTCAAGTCTATATGAGTCGATTTGCTTTTGTCTTTTACTGAATTGTGGTCTTTTTAGTCAGCTTCGATCTTTCCAACTGGATTCACAGGTTTTTTAACTGGACCTTCGGGTTTTCGGGCTGCTTTTTTTACATTTTGTATCTTACCCAAAGGTAATTCTGCAGTATGTCTTATTGCCGGAACCAAGTAACCCAAAAAACAACTGTCGGACCAATTCTCAGGTAACCATTTATATGCCTTTTTCTCACAAATAAAATAACAGTTTTTTACTTTAGTACTAATATGCATCAGCCCTGCATGAAACATTTTCTGATCTATAACTGACAATTGTTTAAGCAAAACTGGATTTTTTTGAATGTCATTCATAGTTGTTTTTAATGAGTTCAAATACGAGTCATAATTAGTATTGAAAAAAGTATTGCCATTACCATTCTTAATATAACATCGGTAAGATATGGTTATATTACAATTGCTCCAGCCCACCTGGAGGGTGTCATTTTTGAAAAAACATACAATTCCTTTTTTGTGACAGGTAAAAATAAAGCTATTTTGTCCTGTCATCTCACAGTTCCTGTATTGAAAAGTAAATTCTCCCAAGTCTCATTTATCCCCAAAGGGACAGCAGACATTATTAGTCCTCCATATGCTGTCGGTATAGCTGTACAAACCCAGCAATTTTAAATGTTCATAGTCTCTGCATATACATGTTTTATGGCTAGGTATGTGTTAAAATTTGGAGGGTGTCATTTTTGAAAAAACATACAATTCCTTTTTTGTGACAGGTAAAAATAAAGCTATT
Organism: Protopterus annectens; assembly: GCF_019279795.1. NCBI lineage: Eukaryota > Metazoa > Chordata > Ceratodontiformes > Protopteridae > Protopterus > Protopterus annectens. The sequence goes on along the minus strand of NC_056726.1, from coordinate 276,510,888 downwards.
TTGTCCTGTCATCTCACAGTTCCTGTATTGAAAAGTAAATTCTCCCAAGTCTCATTTATCCCCAAAGGGACAGCAGACATTATTAGTCCTCCATATGCTGTCGGTATAGCTGTACAAACCCAGCAATTTGAAATGTTCATAGTCTCTGCATATACACGTTTTATGGCTAGGTATGTGTTAAAATTTGGATGCCAGTCTATAGACGTTTCATCACGCCTTCCCACTTTCACTTGTGTGGTTGTGTGTAGGATAAACCACAACAAGAGGAAAATTGTCACAATTACAGTTAATAAATGTACACACAACAAAATGATTATGCAACATCTCTGGGGTTGATCTAAACTTCTATTCGCTTTGTTTTTGGCCATCTCAGTCTGGTCGTGTATTAGTTACAAAGTTTTTATCAAGTTGAAAGTTTTTTACCGGTTTACAATGCGTCAAATGAACCCAGGACATTCTCTCGGCCACTCTAACTGCAGTAGGCATTGCCAAAAGAAACTGGTATGGTCCCTCACACTTTGGACTCACCCAATTCTTTCTTTTCGTCACTTTCAGCCAGATCCACAATCCTGGGGCCAAGACTGCTTCCACCAGCCTGGTCTGTTCCTTATCTGAAAAAGAGTTAAACTGCAAAACAGATTTATTTGTTAACAGTTTTCTCATATAACTAGCTAATGAACTGTCAGCCTCTTGCTCTGCAGGCATGAGAGCTTTTTACTGAGGTACATAATATGCTCTCCCAAAAACCATTTCAAAGGGAGTCAAACCCTTTACATTTGGAACCATTCTCATACTCAGCAGTGCTAAAGGCAGACAGTATATCCAATTTTTTTGGGTTTTCTCAACTAGTTTCCTAAGCTTACTTTTTAGGGTACCATTGTACCTTTCCACCAGTCCTGCTGACTGTGGGTGGTAAGCACAATGGTTCTTTAAGGAGATACCAAAAAATCTCCCAAGTTGGTGAATTGTCTGGTTTACAAAATGTGTGCCATTGTCACTACAAATCCTCTCCGGAATGCCAAATCTAGGGATTATTTCTTTTATCAGGGCTTTTGCCACTGTTGCTGCATCCGGGTTTTTGGTTGGAAAAGCTTCTACCCATTTAGAAAACATGTCTACAATAACTAAACAAAACTTTTTCCCTTCACACTTGTTCAATTCTATGAAATCCATACAAATAGTATGGAACGGATATGGTGGTATAGGAAAACTTCCTTGCTTGGTTTTAAATGCAACTTGTGCATGGTGCTTGTTACAAGTATGACAAGCTGCACAAAATTTTTTTGTGTAGTTTATGTATCCATATGTTTGGAATATTCGATTTACTAACTGTACCATTCCCCCTGTTGAGACATGGCACTGCCCATGGCTCAACAAAGCTGCATATTTAAATAAATTAGACGGCAATATCGTTTTTTTTTCTTTGGAAATGTACAGTCCATTCTCAAGAATTGCACCTCGTTTTACCCATTTTTGTTTTTTTGCTTTTGTAGTAAGCGTCTGCATTGTTTTTAACATGTCTAAATCTAAAATCTCAGAGGGTTGTAATTCTTTATTTAAAAGTAAAGTTTTTGAGTCTGAGGCTGCTTGCTTTGCAGCTGCATCAACTCGTGCATTGCCTTTCGAAATCTTATCCTGTTGTTTTGTATGAGCTACACATTTACAAATAGCTACTTTGGTAGGTAACTGAATAGATTTTAATAACTCCAAAATAAATTGCGCATGATTAATAGGTTTTTGACTAGATGTTATTATTCCTCTATTTTTTTATTGTTGTGCAAATACATGTACGTAGAAAAAGCATACTGACTATTAGTATATATGTTTACACACTTGTTTTTTGCTAAAGTACATGCCCTCGTCAAAGCTATCAATTCTGCTGCTTGTGCAGATAAGTCGTGTGGTAAGGATTGAGCTTTTAAAATTTCAGTGTTTGTAACTACTGCATACCCTACCAGATTTTTTTTGTAGGACCCCTTCTGCATGAGCCGTCCACGTAATATGTCACCTCAGCATTATCTAAGGGCATATCTGTAAGATCTTGTCTAGGTAAAGCTAACTGTTTAATTTCCTGCAGGCAGCTGTGTGGTGTGCCCTCCGCAGGAGTTGGAAGTAATGTCGATGGATTTAATGTCGTACATCGTTCAATTGTCATATGAGGTTGGCTCAGCAGAATAGTGATACATGAAAGATGTCTAGCAGGAGAAAGGTATGCCACTTTCTCTTGCAGTAAAATTATTGCAACTGCATGAGGCACTCTTAATGTTAGAGGGTGGAATAACACCACTGAGGCTGAAGCCTGTACTGCCATTGCGGCTGCAACTACTGCTTGTACACAGTGAGGCAAAGATCGCGCCACTGGGACTAACTGTGATGAATAGTACGCTATGGGGCGTTGCTTGTCCCCATGTTGTTGCATCAATACTGACGTCATATATCCTTGCTTACAATCTACGGTCTGAAAAAAACGTTTGTGATAATTTGGAAGTCCTAAAACTAATGAAGAAGCTATCAACTGCTTTAACCTGCAGAAAGCCGTTTCTGCTTTGGTTGTCCATTTTAAGATATTTTGTGCTGCCATTGGTGTCTTATATATCAAATCAGTCAGTGGAGCAGATTCCAAAGCATAATTTGGTATCCAGCTCCGACAAAAATTAGTTGTACCTAAGAAAGACATCATTTCTTTCTTGGTTGTTGGTTTGGGTGCTTGTAAAATTGCTGTTTTTCTTTCCTCATTTAGTATTTTACCTTTGTTGGATATTACATATCCTAGATATCTATCTTGTTTTCTCCAAAGTTGTAACTTACTTTTGTTTACTTTGTGTCCTTGTGCTGCTAAAAATTTTAATAACGGTACAGTATCCTTCCTGCACTGTTGCTGGGTGGGGGCTGCTAGCAAGATGTCATCTACGTAAAGTAGAATTTGACTACCTTCCAGTGGGGTAAACCCTACCAGGTTGCTAGCCATTTCTTGTGCAAATATTGTTGGGCTCTCACAATATCCCTGTGGTAGTCGGGTGTACGTATACCTTTTACCCTGAAATGTAAATGCAAACCAATATTGACTATTAGGATGTATAGGTATTGAAAAGAAAGCATTGCTAATATCTACCACAGAGAAATACTTCTGTTGTGGTTCTAAATCGTTTAACAAAGTATGTGGGTCTGGCACCGTAGGTGCTCTAGGTATTACTGCATTATTTACAGCTTGTAAATCTTGTACCATCCGCCATTCCCCATTTGCTTTTTTAACAGGAAATAGGGGTGTATTACATGGTGAATCAGGAGATTCTACCAGTATTCCTTCTTTGAGTAATGCTGCTATTATAGGCTTAATTCCTATTTCTGCATCCTTTTTTAAAGGGTACTGTCTTTTCTGTGGTCTAAAAGCTGACTTTGGGGTAATTGTAACTGGCCCTGCTGTTCGAATAAGTCCTACATCTGACTTACCTGTTGACCAAAGAGTTGTTGGAATTTTACATAAGGCCTTTTCTTTTTTTCTAATAAAAATGCTAATCAGCTGTCCTCGCTAGATTGCAAGTGTACAGCTGGATGTGTCTGTGTCAACCAATTCAGTTTTTGTTTTTGTATCCCTTGTTCTGATAGTTTTAAATCAGTCTGTTTCTCCCATCTTGTTACTTTTTTTCCTAAATCTGCCCATTTGACACTTTTGTTTTTTGTCAAGCTGACATGTGGTAACCGATTTGATCTATACAATGCAAGGAATTCTTGAGGTAAATGAACAGCTAACTACACTGTTTCCCTCAGTATCCCAGTACAAAGTTCGCAAAACCAATCTAGTTACACGAGTTCTAAACAATTTTTGCTCATATTTTCTATCAGGTCCTGGTGTAGTACAGTAGTATAGAGTACAGTGTAACAAATGCTGTTGATCAATGTCGAGGGAGGGGGCTTTACTGATGGCTACGTTTATTAGTTTCTCGATTACTGCCCCTGGACCAGTCGTGACTAGGTCCTGGCTGTACCAGTAAAAAGTTTCACCCTCCGATCGCACTACAAAAGTATCCATTTGTCTCTGTGCCTCCATACCTTGTACAGTTGGAACTACTGCTATGCCAAATATTTGCATAAGGTCCCTGCCCAATAGGTTTACTGGACACTTTACAGAAACAACAATTTTACTTCTCTGGGTCATACCTGAAACAGGGTCAGTTATTGCTATATCATGGGAAAGTGGTTCCCTATAGCTGTCCATTTGCGGCATTTACTAGTATATAATCAGGTGATTTGGAATGTTCTGGTAACTTGGAGGGGTGTATCAAAGTCTGTGACGCTCCTGAGTCACACAGGAATTTGACTTCCCTTCCCTCCACCAGAAGTGTAACTTCCGGTTTCGTATCTGCTAAGTAGAGCTCTGAGCTCAATAATGCTAAGTCCAAAATTTCACTTTTTTCATCCTCCATATCTACTTGCACTTCCTCAACTCCCTCTATCACATTTACATTTGCTTTTCATTTATTAACTTTTCCTGATGATTTCTGACTTTCACATGATGTATCCTCACTATCATATAGTCAGTCCTCATCTCCATTATCTTCTGTAATTACCTTTTTGTTTTGCCTACAATTCCTTGCTAGATGTCCCTTTTTCCCGCACTTGAAGCATTCACCTCTCTTTTTCCTCTCTTTAAAATCTTCTGATCGTTTATCAGACTGTTTTTCTGGGTATTTTTTTTTTGCCCTTTTTACCTGACTGTAATACAAATACTTTAGTTCCGTCTTCAGCAGTGAAGACTTGCGCCTTTTTTTTTTTTTTACTATTAAAATGTCTTTTAGCATGTCTAGCGTATTCGAGTAAGGCTTGTAGCCTCCCTGTTCGATGGTCTATCATATGCTTTGTAATGAAGCTACTAATAGGTGCAATGCAACCTTTCAAAAATGCATTTTTTAATTGTTGTTTATACGGGGAATCATTTGTTTGGTTCTCAGGAACCGACATACCGCTGTGATTATTAAAATATTTTAATAATCTAGCATAATATTCATATATTGTCTCATTTTCCTGTTGTATGCATTGATTAATGCAAGTTTAGTCTGCTCTGGGTTTTCATTTTTTAGAGATTCGGTCTGTCAGACCTTTTACTCTGTTGTCTAACTCTGCGTCACTATGTGGGAGTGGTTTAAGCTCTGCATTACGAGGATTCCAGGTGCCACAAATTATGTGCCAATCTGGACCAATAACTTGTCTCACTACTTTTTTTACTTTTTCCCCATTCAAGTGGTAACTCAACCTCATGCCTTGTAAATCTTTTAAAAATTTCGTAAAATTAACTTTCGGATGGGGATTCCCTCAGTAGCCTTTCGGATATCCTCCGGTGTCCATGGTCTATATACTAAGAGTGTTGGGTCCTTCCCTTCCTGTCTTGCCTGAGGATTTGGAACTTCTATAAGTGGGCATATTTTTTTCTCACTGTCATCCTGTAGATTTCTCTCTATTTGGTATGGTTCTGTGTCCTTATGTGTTTTACGTGTTCGGGACCGAGTCTCAATAGGATCTCTAACAAATGGTTGTGGTCTTGCTGAAACTTCAGGATAACACGGAGGCGGACCAGCCTGTCCACTCGCTTTATATCCTAAAAAGGGTAAGGGAGGGGGCAAGGGAGGAGGAGGAGGAGCTGTTGCTATTACTAAGTTATTATCCTCTTTGTCTAAAAATAATGTTTTTGAATTTTTAAGTTTCTGTTCTCTACGATTTGCTTTTTCAATCCACCTGTGTGCTTGAGGAATGCCTAGTTGGCGTTGCTTTTTTGCCTGACCTCCCGCATCAGATTTAAGCTGTTTAAGGAGTTTAACTAGTGAATTTTTATTTAGTTTACCATCAAATTCATATTTACTAACCCATTTCGTATAATACCTAACGTTATCAGAACGTTGTAATTGCATGTATTTTGCGTCTTTGGTTAGGGGCGGATTTTGCGATGTTTTAGTGCACTGATTACCCATGTCAAAGAAAATGTTATGTAACCCTTTTTTATCATGTGATATCAAGTTCTCAGTTCCTGTTTACAGTTTATCTAGAGTAACTGCCTACCTTATTCTGTTACCCTGATCTATGACCAAATATACAGTACTTTCTTTTGTTCCTGATCTGCAAAACAAATCTTGACAACAATATACTGTAACCTAGTCCCTGATCTAAAACAGAAAAAAGGCAAATTCTTCCTACCTGAGCCTCCGGTATTGAACTGTCCAAGTTCTGCTTTTTGGCCACAGATCAGAAAGTGGCCAGCCTCTTTACACACTACAATTTAGTTGGAGGTTTTTTTACTCAAGAAGAACCATTTCGGTAACTTCTCCGGCGCAGTATTCGACCACCGATACACTCTGATCTGCGGCTTACCAAGGGAATTCCATCTGCGAAGGACCAAACTGTTAAATAAAATTAAGAATTCAATACACAGGAGGTTCAGATTCAAAAGTTTACTAGTGTACACCAGGAGGCAAAAAATGTACAAGTACAGAATTTTGTCTGACATGAAACAGGAAGCACACAATTTTATATAGGTTTAACATTTAAGCTATGCCCACCTTACTGACGTGATATGTCACAGGGCATCTACATCACTTTAGCTTACAGTCCTTTATTCATAAAACTGTTGATGCTGTATATTTAAAAAAAACTTTTCCTCTAGATACAATACGGCCTTGCTATCCAGCTGGTCAGACATAATGTCTTTCTGTAAAGTTACTTCTTCAAGGTTTCATATCAGTTTGAATACAACAGCAGCTTCAGTCTTTTAATACACGTCTTTGTTCTCTGTTACACTTTCTCACACAGCTGCGTGCTATCTCAGTAACACATATACAAGGCCAAATCATTCCAACAGGAAAGAGCAGAAGATTTCATTATTTCACACACTTAATTTCCTGACCCAGCAGATAATCACTTGTGAAAAGCATAAACATTAAAACTTGCTAAGCTAGCATTCTGCCAGGGTCAGAGATCAGCTTTGCTTCAAGCTACACTGCAGTTTTAAAACTACTTACATTTACACATAAATGAATCTGTACTGTTATATGATTAATAGAATAAAATGCATTATATACTACTTTGCTTTTAAACTAGCATTTCTCATATATTTAAATACACATTTTTCTAACAGTAAACATCTGTGAATTCTGCGAAAATCTATACAGTTGAGATGCATGCTGGGTAGGGACGATTGTCCCTTTTGCCTTTGACCACTGATTTTTCTTTTCTTGACAGGTTGGGGGTGTTATGCGCATTTTCGCTCATTAATTGCCAAAAGGCAATTTTGGAGGGTAGGGGCGTGCATATTGTGGAAGCTCTGCTCTCAGATCCCCTGCACTCATGCACAAGTCCATGTCCATTTAAAAACAAAGACAGTGCGCCTTCATGAGTATGCAAGGTGCGCTGCCGTGCTGTATGGGAACGGTCCCTGCCATGCAGGAATAACTTATTCCTGCATGGCTGCTTGCTGAATCCTGGGGATTGTTATTTATTGAGACTTATTTTTCCAGTAAGTGTCTGATTAGATGACTTGAACTTAAAGATCAAGTTGAAAGTGCCAACTTATCTGACAAAGTTGTAAAACGGTGGGCTTGAATGGTAGAATGCAGCTGCCATTTTTGGATTTCAGAATGTCTAAAAACAGAACAAAAAATTATTATGTAAAATAAACAATAAACAGAAGTACTCTACTGTGCATGCTGGAGCAACTCATGCAAAACTGATCAAACACATCATCATGTCTAGCAGTGTGATGATATGATCCTGTGGGCAGCTGTAAGTAACCCAATGGTGCTGTGCTGCATAACATAGGAAAGAAAAAAATGAGAAACCACAAAATGAGCACCCTAACAAATGGGGTTTATATTGTAACATCGAAGACTCAAAACTTCAAATGCTACAATATCGAAACCACTACATCAAAAGTGGAAAATAGCGAAGCCATGAAACATTAAAATCTTACCTAGGGCAAGATTTCGGTGGGCCATTCCTTGGCTTTGCTATTTCCTCCACTGTGGTGCAATAGTTACGGACCCTAGGGTTAGGGAGCAGGTTAAGGTAAGTGGATAGGTAGTACTGTATGTATGGTTTAGTGTAGGGTTACAGGTAGGGTTTTGTACAGTGTATGTGTGTGTATTATTTAGTTTGTTTAGGTATAGCTCCTTAGGGTAAGCGTGCGTTAGTTATGGACCTTAGGGTTAGGGATCGGGTTAAGGTAAGTAGATAGGTAGTACTGTATGTATGGTTTAGTGTAGGGTTAGAAGTAGGGTTTTGTAAAGTGTATGTGTGTGGATTATTTAATTTTTTGTGTGCTTGTGTTGTGTGTGTGTTTCTCGGAACAGTAAATTTTTTCCCGGGGAAAAAATTTGCAGTTCTGAGCATTTGATGTTATCACATTTCGAACTTATGGTGCTCAATATTCTAGAAGTTCGATTATATGATATAAACCCAATGAATGTAGTATTTAATGAATAATGTGATTATTCATTAAATATTCCTGCTATCAGAGTGCTTGCTCTGTGATTGCGTGCATTTATTTTATAGTGAATGCTACAAGCAATGCAAAATCCAATAACATAAAACATCTGCATCCTGAACAGCATCTGTACTTTGTGTCCTTTACAGCTAAAAGGCTGGAAGGTCATAAGCGTACAGCAAGATTAGAAACTTTTATAAAAGTCTTATTTTCATGAAAAATTGTTTTATGTGAAAATAAAATGCAGTCACTGCACACCAATAACTGTTTACATAAGGCAGAAATGGAACATGGATGAAACATTCCACTTCATGCCTTTAAACATGGCCTTTAAGACTGAATGCCTATCTTTGAGAAAACCTTCACTTGTATGACATGTCATAAACCACTCTTTAATGCTGTCAAACTCTTCCTCACTTTCTCTGAAGATACACACACACACACACACACACACACACACACACACACACACACACACACACACACACACATACACCCTGACCCAGCAGCTGTCTCTGAGGTGTATGTGTCAAAATTCTAAATATCTGATCTGGGTAATTTGAAAAGTATCCCTTTAATTGCTTGTTTGCTTGTGTGCTTGTTTTTTTTTAATTTGTTGACTAGGGTAGAACACTAATTAAAACTGATCAATTTCAGATCAACCCAGAATAGAGTCAAAAGTACAGAGATGAATGCAACGGTAGAAGTTTAGAGTTTAGTGTATTACAGAATTGTACAAAAACAGTTGAAGTTACTGTTGTAGACGCAATAGCTTAGGGACAGAGCATCATATTTCACATAATATGGAATTATAGCAACATAAATATATTCTACATTTAGAAAGAACAAAAATAACTCTGGGCACTTGAGAAATGGAGATATAGGAAGTCTTAACACTGTGGATGTGGTGATTTGAAGAGGGTGGGAACAAGGGCGGGGACTATATGCTATTGACAGAGATGAGGCATGGACAGTTGGCTGCTTCTTATCTTGAGGTGTGCCTTAAGCTGTGAACATATTGGAGAGCAGGAAGATGCTTGCTGGAGATGGGAAGGAGATTCTTATAATATGAGACCAAGAATTGAGAAATGATGATCTGTTCAATGCAGCTTTGTGTTGGGGGGGTTGAAACGTGGAATTTAAGTTGTCATGATCCCTGAGGTAGAGGGAGGTTGGATTAGATTGCATGTCAGAGATGGAAATGTTTGGCTGTATAGGGGTTTGAATAGTTAAGAGCTTAGTAAAAATTCACTTCTTTCTTTGACAGTGAACCGTTTTGTCTTTTCTAGTTTCTTGCAGTTTACTTGCTTAAGGGATAAATGATGTTTGGCAACAAACCAAGTTGTCCAGGGACATCTTCCTGAGGGGTTAGATAAATATTAGTGCGAGTTAAGTGGGTTGGGGAGGTGAAAGGGATAAGTGGAGGCAGGAATGATTGGGAGGAAATGAGATAAGGGTGGGGAGGGGCTTAAGAGGTTTAGACAAGTGTAGCTGGGTAGGCTATCACATTTTGGCATGAACTTGCTATGACAGGGTACGGCCATGACGACCTATAGGTATACTTAGAAGAGAAGGTAGGCCTTGGGCCACTGGTCAGTGTCAGGTAGTCGTTTTATAAGGATATAATTATTTAGTTAGTTTTCTTGTTGGTCAATTTAATTATTTATTTTCTGTGTCTGTTTGTGATAGGTTTGCTTTGCAGTGTGCAGCAAGTTAATGCTTAGCTGGTGCATAGGCTGTCTAAGGTAGTCCTGTCCTGGTAACTGGCTTTGCGTATTTTCTTTTGTTATTGGATATTTAGGTTGAGTTAAAAATCTGTATTTCCTTGACTTCCCATGATGGCATTTGAATGCTCGCAGGCTTGTACGTGGTGGGGGAGGGCTCGGTGAGTAGGGAACATTTTCACAAAGCAAGTTGTGCTGCCTTTCTCTACTGCATTATAAGGGTACAGTGAGCTAGGCAGTGAGAGGGGATTGGGGGGTTATTGGGCCAGTCATTGGGGATAGGATAGAGGCATTAAACTGCTACCTGACTGGCAGGGCCGGTGTACTCTATCAAGAATCATCACAAAACGAGGTAATCATTGGTATGTTCCCTGATATCAGTTACATGTCTCTGTGCTGGCTTGTCCTACTAATAAAAACTGGATTAAAAAAAAAAAGGTTGTCGGTATCGGCTTCCCTCAGTAGTCGTGGCAGGCTGGGCTGGAGGAAGTCTCAGGGAGGAGATCGCGGCCATGCAGGTGCAGTATTTAAAAAAAAAAAAAGCTGATCACATGTTGGTTTTCCACAATGATAGGTATGGGTAGGGAGCATTGGTGGTTCTTCACCTCACAGATAATTAGGTACAGAGCTTGGTTGTTGGCTGGCTATTCCCCTTTGCTTCTTAACTGGGCTTAACCTTTTGTCATGGCTGTCGTAGGATTAACAGCTGTTAATCAGTAATTACTTTGGTGGTTTCTTCTTCATCTCCTCACAATGGTTTACTGGTCACCGGTAAAACAATATAGTGATAATCACACATGCGTATAGTGCAGTTAGCAATCCGGTGAGAGCAGCGTCTTTATTTTAGAACATAGCTTGGAAGAATACGGAATTTGCTCAACGTTCAGATGTTGCTTCCATGGGGTTATGGTTCACCATAAAACTTGCTGGCTGTTAATCACTTGGGACTGACGCAAAAAAAAACAAATGGCGTACTTTAGTTTCGGACTTACCAGATGTTTGGTACCTAAGTTTCTAAACACATTGTTCATTAAGAGCTGTCACCATGTAGCCCCCCCCCTACATTTTAAGTTCCTCAGATGGCTTGCATTAAGAGGTGACAGGAATCGGGCAGATAGTATACTTAGTTTAAAAAAAAAAAAAAAAAAAAAAAAATATATATATATATATATATATATATAAAGCTAAATGTTTGGTTCCTAGCGAGACACTGCGAGGCTAAGAAATTTGATTTCAGTAATAGAAAATGACAGAGTATGCCATATTGATGGAAATACGCTGTTTAGCCTTTCAACAACACTGATGGTTTGTGGGATTTCATGTGGTATTCGTGGCTGCCCTGGTTGGCGTCTTTCACGGGTTTTGGTTGGGCAGTGTGTTTTCCACAGGTGCATTTCTGGTCACACATGTTTACATGCTTTGCGCAGAACTCTCCGTTCTCAAATTTTAATGAATCCTTCCATTTCACTGTCTCATATTGGTACAGAATCAAGCTATGTGGTTTTGAGGTCTATATTATTGATCAACATGACAGAGGTAATGGGCTTTCAATATGACTCTAATTAATAGATAATTACATTAGCCATATGTATACTAGTGACCACTGGTGTTTTGTTAGGTAGGTGGCAAAACTGATGGTGAAGTTAATTGCTGGCCAGTAGTCCTTGCTAATTTTAGCTGGGATTTGACATATTTCACATGGTTACTAGAAGATATATTGAGTAAGAAGCATAAGCCACACAAGTAATTTGGGTATGAGTGGTAAAGTATGCATGTCGGGTTGCAAATGTCAATAAATAAATAAATAAAATTATTCTTTGGGTGGAAGATTGTGGCTTGGCTCTGATTCAGTACCAGTGATCCACTGCTCTGTCATGGTATGGGATGGCTGATTGGGATGGGAAGGGATTCAGTGGGTTTCTTTTAGATGCCCATTCTTATATTTTACAAATAAATAAATATATACAAAAAAAAAAAAAAGACACATTGGGGATCCTTGAGTGTTTGCTTTTTGGGTGGATGGGTTAGGGGGTGATGTGGCAGCATGGTTGAGGCGATGTCTGTGTTTTTAAGGCTCGATAAGTGCATTGCCAAGTGTATCCATTGTTGCTTGCCAGTTGCATCTTGTTTTGTGGTCGTTAGTGGTGGCATGGCAGTATGCGAAGATGGAATGTTTCCCCAAGGTGGGTTTGATTGTTTTGAGGGCTGTGGTAGTACAGGGTGGGATCCTACAGCTGCCGGAGTGATAAGCAAGAACAACTGTACAAATGAGAAACCTTTGGGATTGTTGCAGTTTGTATTAATTCATTAAGAGATTCTTTTTAGAAGTAAAACCAGCAAATGTTAACCATTCTATGACCTTCCTAGCTAAAGCTATTAGTAAGCCATTAGTATGTGTTACACATTTTTCCTATTTGTTCCACATTCCAAAGGCTAGTGTTCCTCATTTTGGAAATGGAAGGTTGAGAGCTATGCACTGGGCAGTGGAGTACATTTGAGTTTCAGACTTCAAATCTTTCAGAGGGGGTATGTTAAAGCAAATCATGTTGTGTTGACAACTTTATAAGCCATAAGAGTAGAGCCTGGTACATTTGGTGGAAAGGGAGGTTCCATTGTGGATGTGGTTTTAGGTGGGGCCGTTGTCAGTGGGGCGAGGCACATTTCATTCCAAAAGGGAAGAGGGAATAAAGGGGGGCATGACTGACTGGCTGGGTCTTGCTGGAGGCATTGTTTTGTGGCACTGGGAGGGATTTGCATAGTGGGCTTGACTTGGAGTTTACCAGTGCAATATCAGCTGTTCGCTTCATGAGTTAGGTTCATATTGTTTGGTTGAATGGGCAGATTGCATTTCCTAGGAGTGCTGACTCCTGTTCTTCATGGTTCTTCTGTCATGCTGGCCATTTGAAATGGGCAGAATGTATAGTGAATGGGTGCACCTATAGTGGTGATGTTTTCTATGGTGAGTTTTGGTGTGGTTTGTAGAGCAGCCTTTAAGTTCCTACGATTGAGGTTGGAGGATGATGACAGACAGTTGTGTTGCAGACTGCGTGCCCTTCAGAGAGTTCATGAGGAAACAGAGTGTGGTATTCTAACCGCATTAAGGGCACATTATGGATGGGAATTCATAAAAAAAAAAAAAAAATTTTTAGATGGTGCTGAAGGTATGTGATAGGGCAGGAGTCGGTAAACAGATATCGGAGCCGAAGGTTGGTGCGAGGGTGAGGGTGATTACATAAATGAGTGTATTCTCTTTTGTTCTTGTTCTGTGCTTATTGCACCATGTGTTAGCAAGTTTCATGGGCTGTGAGTCATGGTTGCTCTTGGGAAACAGAAGTGGGTGGTAGTTGCTCTCAGGAAGCAGAAGCAGGTAGTAGTTGGGTACATGATAGGTCTATAATCCTTCATGTTACTTCGGAGTGCAGCATATGGCATCTTTATCCAAGGTGAGATGGGTGAAGGCTACCCTGTCCAAGAGGGACATAGGTGGAGCCACTGAGGGGCTTTAGTGGCCCATGATTTTGTAACTGGCTGTGTCAGCACAACTATGATCTGTTTAATATTCTCTGCCTTGATGAGGGGTTAACAACTTTATCAAGGAAGCTCATCGGATGATTAAAGGGTAATATTTTATTGTGAATAGGCTTTTGAAGGGAATTATTCTGTTTATTTTGCAGGTTATCAGTGGTAACTCTAGGCATCTTATTTTCATCAGGGTTTCACACTCTGTATTTGTGTCATTTTATTTAGTGCTCATTAAGGCACGTCACTGTTGATGGGGTTCAGGTAGGTGGGGTGGAGTCACAACAATCTTAGGATCATAAAAAGTTACTAGGCTACTGGCTCTGGGGTGATTATAAGCTAGACAAGTTCGGCTCTAACTCTGCGGGTAGAACCTACTCCTCTTGCCCAAGTGGATATGATTTATAACATTAAAAAAAGGGGGGAGGAGCTGGTCCCATACTTGGTACAGACTTTGGCATACACTTGATGGGGGTGGCAGGGGTCCTTGTCAGTGCCTACAGGTTAAGTACTTAATGTATGTACGCACATAGAATTTATTGTTTTTTCTATTCTTTGCAGATTGCTGAAGTACAGAAGGCATCATGCGGTGGCCCAGAAAGTGGATCTGAAAGGTGATGCTTTGTAGAGAATGGATGTTCTTGCCACTGGAATGGGGTACAATGAGGGTCTGAGTAATCATCTTGTTAAGGCATGTTAGAGCATGGTGTTCAAGTAGTGTAGGAGCTGATTATTGTGTTGGTAACATAAGAGAAGAGAACCTTTGAGGGGAAGGCCAGGGACAAGCAGTGGTAAGGATGGTTAGTAGTTTGGGTATTCTAACTAGAATGGTTGCTAGGAAGAAGTGAGTGGGGGGTGAGGTTCTGAGTGAGGTGACTTGGGTTCTAGTCTGAGTTGTCATTTGGTAATGAGTGGATTGAGGGTTGGGCACATAGAGTACTTCATTGCTGGTCATAGGCGAGTTTTCAAAAACTAGGTCAAGGGGTTCTGGTTTTCTGGCACTTAGTGTTAGGTCATTAAAGTTTTGGAGTTAGTCTATTCTTTACAGTAATCTGGTTACTCCACATCTGGAGCTGGGTAGCTGGTGGGCTAAGGTGATATGCTACAGTTGACAGGGTCCTGGGTTCGAGACTTGCTAAGGGTTTTCTTTGACTGGGTGTTGATTTGAGTTCAAGGGGTTATAGTCTGTGGCTTTTGTTGTGGCTATAGGTTGTCATTCCGTACAGGTTGAGACATGATTAGTGGCTTGATGGAAGCGATCTAAAGGGAATGTATTCTCTTGGAGCGGATGTTCCAGTGGTACAGTGGGGTCACGGGTAATTCTACTTTATTCAGTTTCATTAGAGCATGTTTCATTGATGGTATGTCAAGGTGTGGAGTTTATGACAGAATTCTAGGGTGCTTTACAGATGATGGGTACACTGAATGATGTCTGGCTTAATCCTTCCCTTTCTGGGAGGTAGTGGGTTGAACAATTTTGGGTAGAATGGAGGGGGAACAGCCTGTTCAGGCTGGTTGGTGGAGAAGAGGGACAGGCTTGCCCTCTTCTGTTCCCCCTCTGGTGACTGGATGTTCATTTCAAGGATCTGGGGAAAGGAAAATGAGCAGCTGGAGGAAGCTTGCTGAATAGATAAGCAAGCAGAGGTAAGGATGCTGCTTATTTGGTGAATGTAATTCAATGAATGGTGTATGAAGTGAGGTGGGATGCTGCTTCATAAGTAAAGTAAGTGAGCAGCGGTATGGACCCTGCTTACTGGGCAGGGTGAGTAGGTATGCTGCCCTGATTAACATTACAAGGATGGCACTTCATAGGTTCATACGTTCATAGGTTGGTACTAGGCTATTCTAAGGCCTATGCAAGCCTAGCCATAACAATTCCCTGGAAATTTCTTCCCACAATATTTACTTCTCTGGGCCCCTGTCTAGCAGGGCAACTGACATGATCCCCGGGGTGAATTTCCTATCTCCCATCCAATCATCAAGGTTCCTTTTGAAGAGGGCCAATGAGGCACTCTGCTTGACATGTATGGGCAGTCTTTTCCAAAGTATGGGGAGTCTCTGGGTCAGAAACCTATCCCTCCAGCATGTTTTGTTCATTGTGATGATAAGGTTTAGATCCCTGGAGCGTGTGGCTCTGAGGGATTGGGATTTCTTTAAGTGGAGCATGTCCAACAGCTCAGGGTTTGACATGGCCTTGTATGGTAAGCAGAGATTGCCTCTGAGTAGGCGATATGCCACAGAGTATAGCTGGAGTTTTTTTTAGACGGTCAGCATATGGCATCTGCTTTAGGCCTGTGATTCTTTTAGTGAGATATTTCTGTGGCCTTTCCAGCTGTTGCAGATGTCTTGTGAGGTACATACCAAATGGGGCATTATACTCTATAATGGGTCTAATAAGGGATGAGTACAGTGAGACAATGACCTCCTTTTTTCTGGATGAAAAGCCCTTAATGATGAGTTGTGCCACATAGAAGGATTTCATAAATAAAGTAAGCGAATAGAGGTATGGATGCTGCTTACTGGACAGGGTGAGTAGATAACATTTCACGGATGTTTATGCTGTGTTTAGAATTAACTATATTATAGTTAGTTGTAATAAATGAATGTGGTAAACAAAGCTATGTTATGGAAGTTTTAATAAAAGTCGTCAAATGTCATTCAGTGTGATGTGTTTATTGAAGGGGACCGGGACAAATGAAGTTGGGCTACAAAACAAGTTGTCCCGGGACATCTTCATAAGGGGTTAGATAAATATTAGTGCGAGTCAAGTGGGTTAGGGAGATGAAAGGGTTAAGTAGAGGCAGGAATGATTAGGAGGAAATGAGTTAAGGGTGGGGAGGGGCTTAAGAGGTTTAGACAAGTGTAGCTGGGTAGGCTATCACATTTTGCCGTGAACTTGCTACCCACCCACCCTCCTCTTTTTTGTTGGTGGGTTGGGGGGATTGGGGTTATTTTATCAGTCAGGGTAGGTGGAGAAGAGGGATAGGCTTGGTGGAGAAGAGGGACATGCTTGCCCTCTTCTGTTTCCCCTCTGGTGACTGGATGTTCATTTCAAGGATCTGGGGAAAGGAAAATGAGCAGCTGGAGGAAGCTTGCTGAATAGATAAGCAAGCGGAGGTAAGGATGCTTCTATTTGGTGGAAGCTAATTTAATGAATGGTGTATGAAGTTGAGATGGGACGCTGCTTCATAAGTAAAGTAAGCGAGCAGAGGTATGGACCCTGCTTACTGGGCAGGGTGAGTAGGTACATTGCCCTGATTAACATTACAAGGATGTTTATGCTGTGTTTAGAATTAACTATATTATAGTTAGTTGTAACTAATAAATTTGGTGAACAAAGCTATGATATGGAAGCTTTAATAAAGGTCATCAAATGTCATTCAGTGTGATGTGTTTATTGAAGGGGACCTGGGACAAAGTGATGAGTCTTTTCTGTTTTTGATTGCTTATATATTTTTAGAGTTTTTTTATGGTGATGCCATCAATGGAAGGCCACATTCAAGACGCAAGAAAAGGATTTCTGTTCAACTCCCTGTTGAAATGTCACCATGCTGAGTGCCAACACTAGAAAAAAAAGACAAAAAATATAGGAGAATAGTGAATCAAACATCACTCTTCTCCTTTAACCTTTTTTAGAAGCATCCCTGCACCTCCAAATGTGGGGGACAAGGCCCCCATACCCCTAAATTGATATATACTAACTCTGAAGATTGTCATACTCCAGAGAAAGGGTGATATTCTGAGAAATTACCAACTCAGTACATGTAAGTCTATTTTCTTGGCCATTTAGTCTTCATTTTACAGGACTCACTGTAACAGATCTCAACATTTCAAAGGGTTACCATAGCTGTTCTGGCTGTTTTAGAGTGGAAGACGTTTTCTTTGTTTTCCCAGACAGTAGTGTATTCTTTTTTCTTTGTGTTATCTATGTGGTAGGAAAAGTCAAGGGATAGTCCTAACCAGCTGTCTAGTTATTTAAAGGTATTTTCTCTAACAGTTTTACTATGGTCTACATTATAATATGTAGGAGTGAATGTCACACTGCTAGCCCAGCTATCTGGAATTGTCTAAATAATTATATGTCATTTGTGAATACTGATATGATTTATACAGAACTGTATGTTATGTACTGAGCTAAGATGTATCTACAGTGTACCCTACTGGAAAAGAACAGAAATATATATAAACTATATATCTGTGCAAATGTATGTTTTAATAATACAAACTGGAATATACAGTTAACTTGCAAAACTTCAAGCAAATAAGTTGAAATTAGACTGCTTTACAATTGAGCTATAAAGGTTAGTTTCAATGCAGCAAGGAGACAGGATGTCTAGAACTAGGGTGCCTTCTGCATTGTTTTGAAAGTGTTTTATGCCTTTCAGTTCTGAGCAAACATCTGAGAGATATGCATTTCTCACACAGAGATGTTAAATTCTGTTAGGTTTCTGGTTAGCCTGGGAACTCAAGTTGAAAGAGTGATGTCATCCAAGCTGGCCCAGCAGTAATGTTTGATGTTAATTTGGTCATTCTCAGAGACAGAATGTGCATTTTGTATTTTGTCTTGGACCTAGCAAGAACATCTATTCATCATTGCATCTGCACGTGCCTTGCTCTGTAAGTAAGTTTTTATGGCATAGAAACTCTTTTTCGATATAGATAAGGATATCGTAAAGATTAGTTTAGATGTTTTCTGTATTTATTTGAGACTGTCCTGCAATGTTGTTTTAAAATATTTCCTGTGATTTTGAACTCAGAGGTTACTGTGTTGAGTTACTGAGTGCTGTCTTGTTCTTTTATTATTTATTATTTAAATATGTTTAAACCTATCTTTGTGGCTGATATTTGTGAGACATATTTAAATTCTTAAAGTACTTGCATATATATTTGGTAACACTGTGCAGGCCACTCCTAAATAGCCTTGCAAGTCTTGGTCAGACTACCATTTGGATAATAGTAACATTACACAGTAGGCTTGAACACCCTTTGTAAGGGCCTTACAGTAGCTGATAAGTAGGGGTTGGTGGCAGTTGAAACTCCCTTATAGTCTTGGCAGAATGGGGCATAGATAGTAAACTTGTGCCAGCCTTCTCCAGGTGTGTGTGTGTGTGTGTGTGTGTGTGTGTGTGTGTGTGTGTGTGAGTGTGTGTGTGTGTATCTGTGTGCATATAAATCAAATCTCAAAGTGTATATGTGTGTCAGCTATTGGGCAGGGATGCAAAGCAGTGGTTGGACAGAGAGGGTGCTTGGGGCCTTGGCTTGGCTCTTCAGCTGAGATCTTAACCCTTTATCTGTGCCAGTAGGGAGTCTTTTTGGGGATCTGGAGAAGGAGGGAGAAACCACCCCCCAGCTGACTGTGATGTCTGTCTGCTCTTAAGGGAAATTCACTTTACTACATGTGTATTTGTCATCCTCCCAGTGTGTGCGTCCCCTATCTGTTGCCAGTGTCGAAGACTGAGGCTCCTTGATTACTGGACAGGTGCAGGGGCTTCACAGTACCAAACAGCATGTTTTTAGTTTTGGTGGAAATGAGTAGGAGATTAGTTTTGTTTATCCATTGGATCAGTGAGATAAAGTCAAACTGAAGTTGTTTCTGTAGTAGGAGTGATTGATTAAAGTGGTAGACAACCATGTGATCTGCAGAGCTCCTCATTTTCCCTCTTCAAATGCAATCTGGAAGAATGGATGGGTAACCATAAATCCACCCCAGGGGTTCTACTCTGTGTCCCTCTTGGACAGGGTCAATAGGTGCTGATTGTGGA
Source organism: Protopterus annectens (assembly GCF_019279795.1). Taxonomy (NCBI): domain Eukaryota; kingdom Metazoa; phylum Chordata; order Ceratodontiformes; family Protopteridae; genus Protopterus; species Protopterus annectens. The sequence continues at coordinate 276,491,416 of NC_056726.1, read as the reverse complement.
AATATGGGTAAGAACTCATCTAAGCTTGTAAGTACCTTAAGGCCATTAGCCTAATAACTTCCTATGATCCTATGCTTTTATAATGATGTAGTGGGAGGTGTGGAAAGTTGCAGGAAAGTTTACTGCTATAGATAAATAACAGGACTAAGGCCAGGATGAAGCTTTGTGAAATAACTTTCTTGGGACTAACAGGGGTTAAGATTAAAGAGTAGACCTTAGCTGTGAATTGCCATTTAGACAGAAAGTTGTCAAGCTGTGGAGTTTTGTCTGGACTGATTCTTATTTTGAGATAGTTGTTTAAAAGAATGGTGTGGTCCACTAGGTCTACTACCTTGGTTATGGTCTATAGAAACAGAGGCAGTTTGTTGTCCTTTGTTCATTCATAGGAAGATTTTGTCTGTGAAGGGTCAAAGTGCTGTCATAGTACTACAACCTGACAAGCAACTATGCTGTTGCTGTGTTAAGAAGATTACATTTGGTGACATAATGTAGGAGTTGAGTGTATATGAGTTTCCCTAGAAGTTTCCACAGCATTGGAAGGATGGTAACTGGGCAAAGGAATGAGGCTTTAGAAGAGTTTTATTTTTTTGGGAATGGGTTTATGACTGCATTTTTTCCAACTGTAAGTCATTGTGTTTTGAGTTAAATATAGACTGTAAATGGGTTTTAGATGTGCAATGATGAATTCCCTTACTGCGGAAGATGAACCAGGGATTTAGACCATTTGCCTCAGGGGGTCTGTCATATCAAATTTGTTTGAGGACTCATTGATAGTCTAGAGTTTCTGTGCTAATATAGGGAGGGGGGGTTCCAGGAGGTTTGGATGTGCTGTGTGGATGGCATAGACTGCAGGAATGCTGAAAAATTCTGTGAGAAAATCAGATGCTGAGAATCTAGAGATGAAGTTTAAATGGCTCAACATGTAGTTTCTAGTGAGATAGTTGGCCTCAACCCAATATTGTTTAGGAATATTCATTAGAGAAACTTGCTTGGATTTCATGAGTTGATTTGTGTGTCGTATGACTTGTTTGAAAAAGTGTCACAGTTGAGAGTAGTTCTGCCTTGTTTCTGGGGTGAGGTTATTTTCTAATGGTTGCCAGGAGTCATCTCTTTATTTATTTATTTACTCAGAGCTGCTCAGTGTTTGATGATGACACTAGAGACTTTGAGAGATGTTGCTTACATCTGAAGCCATCCTTTGCAAGATAATAAAAGTATGTATTATTTTGTACTTGCATTTCTTGTTTTTATTAAATTGCGAAAGATTTCTGTTATAGTTATTGTTTTCTTGCACTTGCTTAGAGAACACGTGGGCTCCAAATCAGTCAATTTACATTAAGAGGATCAAAGGCTGCACTCTTGTGGCAGAAAAGGGCTGATTTTGGTTATCTGAGCTGGGAATTGCTGGTTGAAAGTTTATTGTGTGTTTATCTGATTGGCCTTAGGGCATTCCTAGTATAAAACTTGCTTTTTTCTGCTCATATGTAAGTCTTGCCTTTGTGTGAAGCTGCTCTTTGTGCAGGGGTGGTTAGTGGTGCCCTGTGCATATGCAATTTCTGGAAATGGAACTTTTCATATAAAAATTACTACAGAAATTTACCTCAGTCCCATGCTACTCACACAGCAACTAGTATACATGCTGAGCAGCATTGCTGCATTTAGTTATGACTGTATAGGTCAAGATTAAATTATTACAGCACCCAGGACTATCTCTGTTCAAAGAGCATCTGTTATGGGCACAGGGCAGCATCAGTGGTTAGGTTAGCTGTGGATTACACCAAGTATGCACCCAAAGCACCCATCCCAAGCCCACTTTCAAATACTCTCCACTTCTTTCCCTTGAAAAGTACACATTAGGATCTGTAACTATGTATAGGCCCTTTCCTGCTATCTTTGCATCTAGCTAGGTGGACATGGGAATCTTGAGGCAAAGTAGCAATTGTCTTATGTACACTGACAACCACTTAATTCTAGAACAGTCAAATACAGTATGTGAGAAATGTAGTTAATTCAGTCCACAAGCGGCCAGCACCAAAAGGTAATCAACACAGTATAACAAAGTAGTTAGAATACTTTATTAAAGAAATAAATCCCAGACCAGTTTCAACGAACCTGCCTTCCTCAATGGGATATGTAACAAATAATCCCATGCATTTATAACCTATTAAATAGTACATCCCTCCAATAGGAAGTCAGCTTCACATGTTAAGTCATTTCCTGTAGCATTGATTAATATTCCTGAAAATTGAACAGATGAATAGCATGATTATATGTATTATAAATTACACTTCATTAATTTTATAGGTGATCATTTAGACCCGGTGAAACGAGACCCCCAATTTTATAATCCAATATTTCTCCTTTTTATTTAAAATAGAGTGCCATCTCTGTTTATTGCTTCTATTGTCAAGGATCCTGTCTATAATCATAAAGTAGAACTGGGCAGTACTGTGAACCATACAATGTCTATATAGTGCATTGGTCAACCTTTTATTGTGTATAGCACTCCTATGATCAGACATATGGAGACGCAAGGAATGTGATGTCTGCCCTACATAGAAGGACGAACAGGTGCATGTTGCTAGGTATATAACCCAATCCGTTCCACAATTACCAAAAAATCAGGTATTATAATGCTGACTGGTATTTTTGCTAGTAAATTCTTTGGACTTGAATATGCATGAGCATGAAGAACAGTGACGACAGGGAAAGGTGCCCAACAATCTGTCCCCAGTAATAGTGATCTGATGGTACGTTTAAAATGAGAAAAATGTGATCCCAATGTTTTACCTTTCCTATAAGAAAACTGACAGTTTGGACTAAGGACATGATGTAACTCCTCATTTGCCAAAAGTATATTCCAATGTTTGGAAATTGCTTCCAAATCTGATCGATATTGCGACCATAGGTGGTAACAAATCTGATAGTATCGGATTCCCTCCTCTGTGTTTTGTTTTTATATTCTAATAATTGCATCCTGTCCAAGGCTGAGGCCCACTCACTGGCAGCTATGATGTCCTGTTGTTTATAACCCCTGACTCTGAATATGTTAAAATCCTGCTGTGATGTAATATAGCCCTCCATTGAGGAACAGATTCTTTTTATACGTAAGAACTGTGACTTAAGGATATTACGAATGGTGTGACTTGAATGCATGCTGGTGGCAAAGAGCAGGTTATTGTACTGGGGATACTTGCGGTACACCTGAGTTCTTAATGTGTTATCAGGATTTATGGTAACTGTAACATCCAGAAAATGAATTTGATGGTAATCTGAACTTAGTGCAAATTCTATTCCCCATTTTTTACCGTTCAAATATTTAACAAATTCCAATAGATATTGTTTGTCAGCTCGCCACACCAACCAGCAATCTGCCAAGTATCTCCTCCAAATATCATAATGACTACCACCCCTCCCTTATCAGCCGGTAATATAACAATGATTTTATTGTCCTTCAGAGCATGTTCTCAGAAAAATGTGTTTTACTTTCAAGGGGAATGTTTTTGGCAGACTCAATGTACTGCAATGGGTGCATCTTTTGCACCCATTTATGCTGACCTGTTCATGGCATTTCCTGAGGAACAGATTATATATGACCTCACACATAATATTTATATCAATGAACTGGATATTTGGAGGAAATACTTGGAAGATTGCTGGTTGGTGTGGCGAGCTGACAAACAATATCTATTGGAATTTGTTGAATATTTGAACGATAACAAATGGGGAATAGAATTTACACTAAGTTCAGATTACCATCAAATTCATTTTCTGGATGTTACATTTACCATAAATCCTGATAACACATTAAGAACTCAGGTGTACCGCAAGTATCCCCAGTACAATAACCTGCTCTTTGCCACCAGCATACATCCAAGTCACACCATTCAGAATATTCTCAAGTCACAGTTCTTACGTATAAAAAGAATCTGTTCCTCAATGGAGGGGTATATTACATCACAGCAGGATTTTATTAACATATTCAGAGTCAGGGGTTATAAACAACAGGACATCATAGCTGCCAGTGATTGGGCCTCAGCCTTGGACAAGATGCAATTATTCGAATATAAAGACAAAACACAGAGGAGGGAATCTGATACTATCAGATTTGTTACCACCTATGGTCATAATATCAATCTGATTCGGAAGTAATTTCCAAACATTGGAATATACTTTTGGCAGATGAGGACTTACATCATGTTCTTGGTCCCAACTGTCAGTTTTTGTATAGGAAGGATAAAACATTGGGATCACATTTTTCTCATTTTAAATGTACCAGCACAGGAGGTGCAGTACACCATCAGATCCCTATTACTGGGGACAGATTGTTGGGCACCTTTCCCTGTGGTCACTGTTCTTCATGCCCATAAATATTCAAGTCCAAAGAATTTACTAGCAAAAATACCAGTCAGCTTTATAATACCAAATGTTTTGGTAATTGTGGAATGGATCCGGTTATGTACCTAACAACATGCACCTGTTTGGCCTTCAATGAAGTGCAGACATCACGTTCCTTGTGTTTCCATATGTCTGAACATTGGAGTGATATACACAATAAAAGGTTGACCAATGCACTATATAGACATTGTATGGTGCACAGTACTGCCCAGTTATACTTTATGATTATTGACAGGATCCTTGGCAATAGAAGCAATAAACAGAGCTGGCACTCTATTTTAAATAAAAAGGAGAAAAATTAGATTATAAAATGGGGGGTCTCTTTTCACCGGGGCTAAATGATCACCTATAAAATTAATTAATTGTGATTTATAATACATATAATGCTGATATTCATCTGTTCAGTTTTCAGGAATATTAATCAGTGTTATAGGAAATGACAACATGTCAAGCTGACTTCCTATTGGAGGGATGTACTATTTAATAGGTTATGAATACATGGGATTATTTGTTACATATGCCATTGAGGAAGGCAGGTTTGCTGAAATCGGTCTGGGACTTATTTGTTTAATAAAGTATTCTAACTACTTTGTCATACTGTGTTGATTACCTTTTGGTGCTGGCCACTTGTGAACTAAATTGGCTTGGTTTGGCCCTGCACAAGCCGTACATGCAGAGATGTAGTTAAACAATGCCACTGGAAGCTAGACTCACACATACAAACACAAACAAAAAAAACAGACAGGTTGTCATCAACAGACACACACCACTTACCACCCTTACAAAGGACCAGACACATCAACCTACATATGCAGAGGTGCTCAGATATAACTTACTGAAACTTCAAAGGCCTCTCAGATGCAGTCGTCAAACTCCACATGTACTCAGATAACACAATTCCCACCACAGCACAAAAAAGAACACATCTTATTGTGTCTCAGCAACCAAGTCCATAAGGCATAACAACTCACAACTCAATATTTTGGTCAAAGGAGAAGTCATTGTGAGACACACTGATGTCTCTCTCACCAGCCTAGCTAAGGAGAAGTTCACAGTTAGTTGCCTGTCAGGGTCCAGAATCTGTCAGATCATATAAAGCACTCAGGTTACTAAATACCAACTACCGCTATGTCTCTGTTCATGTGTGAATAAATGACCTGAGACATATCCCCCCTGGACTAAATGAAGAGATACATGACTGAGCTCTCAGAATATGTATCACAGACAGGTATGAGTCTAGCATTGAGCAGCATTCTACTGACTCCAAGGATGATACCACAATACCAACAGAAAATAATTGACCTTAGTAATTGGCTTAGCTACTGGTATCATTCCAAAGAGGTCCAATATTTGTCAGCCTGGGACAGCATGGTTGATAGACATGATGCTTTGCCAGGGATGGTCTTTACCTGTCACCACTATGCTTTCACATAGTGGTCAAACCATTATCCACCTTTATAGTGCCTTTTTTAGGCATTGCCAAACGGACAGACCTTCCATCATAGCAAAGTATACTAGGAGTTTTAGCAAGAAATTGCACTCCCTAGAAGCACTCCTCTCTCTGAGGAATGCTAACATCATGCAGTTACTGAAACATATGGTTCAAAGCCATGGAAAGCACCCCATCAGTGCATAGCTATAATGCCTTTTATGCATTCAGATCACTCACTGCTCATGAAAGGACAAACGATGGACATGTGTCCATATACATAAAGGATAAACACACCTCAAGAATGGTCAAACAATATGAAATGCTTGGGTTACTCCACGTCCGGTGAACCATGGGAAAAATCCATTACAATATTTTCTAGCTACAGGTCCCCCATAATGAACCATGAAACCCATACATCAAACCTGAAGTTACCTGAATCACTCACCATTCAACCCAATACCATACTCATGGATGATTTTAACTACTCATCTATTAACTGGGAAGCAGACATGACCACTAGCATGCAGGCCCAAAGATTTCTTGATTTTGTCAGTGCAAATTCTCTGAATCAGTTAGTCTGTACTACCACTGGGGGTAATAATATCCTAGACCTGGTACTCACAATTATGGGAGACTGCTGATCCCCCAAGTGTGATGCCCTTATTGGTTAGATAAAATCACAAAGTAGTGTCCCTTAAAATAAAGACAAAACTAGACCACCCCCACCTAACTCCAAAAACTTTAAAAACTTTTCTAAGACAGATTACATTATATTAAGTGATGGCAAAACTAGTTTCCAATGTCCCCCAAACCCCCAAAACACAGAAGCCTATGCAAATGTGTACACAAAAGCCATGCATGACTATATAGATAACTTTAAAGAAACTGCACTACCAGGGTAAAAATAAGCCTCCCTGGTGGACTCCTGCTATTAATAGGCTGTACAACAAAAGAAAGAAAATCCTGATTAAAAGTAAGACATAATATGTGCAACAAAGCAGAATAAAATATCCCTCATTATTCTAAATGAGAAAATAAAGGAAAAGTCAAGTTTTCAAAAGTAATTTTTGATGCACAAATAGCATCCTAAATGAAGGAAAACCATAAGGCATTTTTCAGTTATGTCCCCAGTCTTAAGAGAAACTCAATAATGTGCAGAATTAGTTGTAGATGGCATCACCTGTTCTCAGCTAGAAGATATAGCAAATCTGATGGCTGATAAATTCACCTCAGATTGCACTTCCCCATCACTTGTGGCTACGCCCCAAGAAATCCACTCCACCATTTCACTACCAGTTATCACCAAAGAACAGATTGCCACTGCACTCTCTAAAGCTAAAAACATAGCTTTGATGGGATGATATAACAGGATGCCTCTATTTAACCACAGCCTTAGAACTGGCTGTAGGACAGCAACAGTCAGCCTTCTGCCTTAACTGACCTTGGAAATTAGAGACCCATACGTTTAATTAGTCTTATATGTAACGACATGGAAAGAATAACCATGGACCTTATAAGTAATGACATAGGAAACTTCCAAGCATTGGACTCAATCCAATTTGGCTTTGTGGAGGGCAAGTTATGCCTACAAAATCTGGTGGACTTCTTTAGAAAGTCACTAGGACCATAGATGAGGGTAAAACACTGCATACTGCCTACATTGCCCTGGCCAAGGCATTTGACACAATTCCCACCTCATGTATTATACATAAACTCCCAAATCTAGGCATAATTCCCTTTGTGACACTTCTGCACTGGCCCAGTAATCAAGGAGCCTCAATCCTCATCACTGGCAACAGTGAAGAATGTACACACTGGGAGGATGACAAGTACACACACAGTAAAGTGCAATTTCCCTTAAGAGCACACATAGGTCACAGTCAGTCTGGGTCTGGTTTCTCCCTCTTTCGCCAGACCCCCAATAAGACTCCCCACTGGCACAGCTATAGGGTTGAGATATCAGCTAAGTGGTCAACCCAAGATCCCTAGTACCCTCTCTATCCAGCCAGTGTCCCTGCCCAAGTAGCTTACACATCACACACACACACACACACACACACACACACACACACACACACACACACACACACACACACTTTGAGATTTGATTTATATAAAAACATACACACACACACACACACACACACACACACACACACACACACACCCCTGGGGAAGGGTGGCACAGGTTTACTACCTATGCCCCCTTCTGCCCAGAATATAAGGTAGTTCTGACCAAGAGCAATGCTATTTAGGAGTGGCCTGTACAGTGTCACCATACAGATATGCAAGTACTCTTAAGAGCTTAAATATCTCTAAACAGACCAGCCACAATTAAAAGTTTTGGATATATTTAATAATAAATAATAAAAGAACAAGACAATACTAAATAAGTAATCAGTTACATCAAAGTTCAAAATCACAGGAAATATTTAAAACAAAATTGCAGGACAGTCTCAAATAAAGAAAACATCTAAGCTATACTTTACTATATTCCTATCTGAATCTAAAAGAGTTACTATGCCCAAGAAACGTGCTTACAACAAGGCAAGTGCAGATGTGATGATGAGTGGATGTTCTTGCCAAGACAAAATACAAAATGCACAGTCTCTCCTTGAGAGAGTTCTTAAATTAATATCAAATATTACTGCTGGGTTAGCTTGGATGACATCACTTTTTGTCACCTGACTTAAGTTCCCAAGCTAAACCATCCATTGTAGCATTTGACATCTCCTTGTAAAAAATACATAGCCTTCAGATGTTTGCAGTTGCTAGAAAACATAAAACGATAACACTTTCAAAACAATGCAGAAGGCACCCTAGTTTTAGACATGTCTCCTTGCTGCATTGAAACTAACTTTTATAGCACAATCATAAACAATTTAATTTCAACTTATTTCCTTGAAGTTTTGCAAGTTAACTCTGTATATTCCAGTTTCTACTGTTAAAACATATACATTTGTGGAGGTATATAGTTTATATACATTTCTGTTCTTTTCCAGTAGGGTACACTGTGGACATATCCTTGAAGTTCAGTACTGTACAAACCCTGCTCAACTCACACTTCTGTACCTATAGTTTAATATACACACAACACCCAGTTCCAATATAGTGGCAACACAAGCAGTGGCATCATGCTGGTATTCACAAATGATATATAACTATTTACAAAATTCCAGATTGCTTTAGCAGTATCTCCTTTTGTTACATTTTTGTATAATTCATATTAATATTCAGATCTACTTCTGATGTTCAACATTCCGAAACACCATCTTTCATATGGCAGAGACCATATGATCAACATTTTGAAATGTTGAACATCTTCGACATAACGTAAAACACAAAAAAACAGTTCACTAACTGCATTTGGAGGTGTGTGTCCACCTGTACCCCCCACCCCTGCTACTTAAATATTCATACTCTGAGATCGCACTACACAGCAGAAAAGGGAAATCTCCTGTTTCCGCGCTGTATAGGGGTCTTCACTATACATGTTCGACATTTCAAAATGTCGATCATATGATCTCAGCCATATGAATGTTGGCGTTTTGAAATTTTAAACATCTCAAGTAGACCCTAATATTCATAAATGACACAGAATTATTTACACCCTATGTCACCAAATGGATAGCTAAATGGCTCATGGATAGGACACCATACCTCTCAACTGTACAGAGTTTTTCAGAATGTCCAGATTTTTGCATCATATATTTGGTCTGTTCCTCATAAAAACTTGTGTTTTTTGACAAATCACTTGGATGATCTAAGGATTAAAGTGACTAAATAATGACATGCATTTGAGTTTCAAACTTCACATCCTTCAAAAAATGCATGCTAAGACAAATCCTGTTATTCTAACAACCGTTTAAATTTATAAGAGCAATATTTAAAATGTGTCCTTATTTTTGGGTCTTTGCCCCCAGTTATGTCAGGCTTTGTCCAGACTTCTTGGGCTAAGAGGTTGAGAGGTATGCAGGACACATATTATTAAAGTGGGTGAATCTAGATCCAGCAAGAGACCAATTACTAATGGTGTGCCACAGGGCTCAGTGCTAGGACCACTCCTGTTCAGAATATACTTCTCTGAACTCACTGCCTATGTAGAAGGCTTCTGGCTGAAAAAGTTTGCCGATGACTGGGAGCAAATACTGAATCCCCCAACAAAGTAGATATCCTTCAGAAGGGTCTAACTCAGATAAATGATTGGTACCAGAGCCATGGCCTAAAATAATATGCAAAAAATGCATAATCATACCCTTTGGGAAGTTAAATACAACTGCAAATTGCAACATTAATATGACACTCCTAAGAGTGGATCAGAGGTGAGAGATCCAGATACACAGTGAGATAGTAGCATGAACTGTTATTGCCACATGTCCACAGTGGTGAGAAAGCCCTATGTAGCACAGCTTATAAGTAAAGGTATGGCATCCAGATCCAAGGAAGTTATTGTCCCACTGTACTTGACCCTCATTAGACCGATAATTGAGTATAATGCACCAAGTTGCATGTACTTGACTAGGCAGTTACAACAACTGGAGTTACCTTAGAAGTTCCTTACAAAGGAAGTACAGGGCGTTAACAATATGTCCTATGTGGCTAGACTAAAATTCCATCCCTTTACTCTGTCTTCTACCAACAATTAAGGGGTTAACTATTTCTAACCTCGAAAGTACTCACAAATCAAGCCCTGATGGTGCTACTGTACTTTCACGACAAACAGCACAAGGGTCACTCAACCTAGAGATCTAAACCTGGTCTGCAAGTCAAACAAAGCATGCTGGAGAGACAGACATGTGCCACTATAACATGGTCTTGCACATTTCCACAACATCAGACTCTCAATCAAACATTCATTTTACTGCACACTCGTACTAACCTGCACTATATAAACCCTCCAGTCATTTAAATTGTATTTACACAACAATGTATTTACTCATTTGTGCTGTCACTCTTTTTGCAATCGGACAAACATGTCAACCTGATGTGTTATAGTCAATAGTATTACAAAGCTATGCACACACACACACACACACACACACACACACATGTAGCAGGGAGTGATGGCGGTATATGGAGGCTTATCCCCCCCCCCAACAAAAACACATTTTTTTCAAATAATTTGTGTTTTGATTGCCTTTTTGCAATCAGATATTATGATTTTGATGGGTTGTGACAACTTCACAACCTCTCCATAAAATGTGCAGTCGGCTATACCAAATGCTTCCCTGCAGGAATATTTAAACTAAGTAAGACCTGTGTTATGCATGTGACCTGCTAGCTTTCATTTAGTGGCTCATTCAAGAAACTTTCACTGACTGGCTTGAGGAATTGGACTTAATTCAGCAGAATATTTTGCAGCTCACTGCCTTTACCTGCTAAGATATACTCTGATAATGTAAGCATAGAAACACACATGCAAATAGATGTGTATGTTTGTATACTTGCTCGGGCGCATACACTCAGACCCCCCCCCCCCCCCCACACACACACACACACACACAAACACTCCTATTGATACTGCCATGGGAAAGGGCTGGAAAACTGGTAAAGTTGCTCTGCCCCAAACTTTTAATGGTTAATGATAATAAGCTGCCTTCCCTAGATACTAAAACAATGTACAGGCATTAAATTATGGGTCTGTCTGAAGTCTTAAAAACTAAGAAGGTGCTGATTGTTAGTTTACCACAGAGACTCCTTAGAAGTGCCTGACATAGATAATGTAAGCTAGAACAGGGAAACCTGTATGGCGTACTAGAAGAAATAAAAAAGCACTGTACTTAAACTGTTGAGAAAGGTGTACATGGGGAAGACCTGCTATAGACTGCTGAAATGGTTCCTCTCTGGAAGTGAAAGACATTTTGATTCATTGCATGAATAAACTGAAATGGAACAATTATGTGTAAGCTGAGTCTGAGACAAATGGAAATTCAGCAATTGGTAATGTAAGAACCAAGTGATTAACTTAAAAATGTTTTGAGTATATTGTATGAGTCCTTTTTCACCTTTGAGTGCAAACTATGCTTCTTTAAGGGAAGAAGGCTATGTGATAACAAAAGGCATTATATTTGTTTAAAAGGCTTGGTTTAACTACAGTGTATATCACTACCTAGGAGGCTAAGTGTGTTTAAATTCACAATAAAGAAGAATTCTGTACAACCAGACTTGGTTCTTGGTTTTTGCTAAATGTGGCATTGGTCAGAAATAAAAGCACTGCAATGCAAATATCTGTTTCAGCCATCTGAGAAACTCAAGTGATAGTTGTAACAGAGTCAAAAGAACATAACTTAATGGCTAAGAAAATTTATTTTGATTTATTTTGTTTGTAAAGGATTTAGTCAGGCTAACTTGACAAAGCAATATATTGCTTTCAGTGAAATACTGTTGCTATCAGTCTCTGCAAATTTGTGAAGTACTGAATGGATATATGTAGGTATGTCTATGTATATATGCATGTATGTATTTATTTACTTATATTTGTTTCCTGGGTTAGATCACTGATCTCCATGGACTTCTTTCAGACTCAGCATGGGAACTGTGTTTGTCTAAGAGACTTGCTCAGAGTCACACAGTTAGGTAATGGATGTTGATGGAATCAAACCTTGCACCACTGGACAACAGGAAACAAATATGTTAAATGTATAACATGCCTAAATAAAAATAATGTATAAACATCTGTGATAGGCTTTGGGAGTAGTCTCAAACATTGTATGCTCTAAGCCTGCAATGTAGTAACTATCATTGTTAACCTTCTTACAGGGGTATAGAGAGGATTTTCAGGTTTATACTCACAGCTCCCAGTCTGCTTCCCCAACAAGCCACTCCAACATCAACAATTTGCTGTCCATGCACTTATTTAAACTGCTAAACAAGCCATGCCCCTTTCACAATGCTGCTCACTGAATGGATCATTGACATCCATATGCTAGGATGGTAATTACTTGCATGATGAAGCAGACTGGACATTTCATTCGAAAAGTGTATCTCCGTGGGTCAAAAAACAAAATACTTTTCCCATTTGCCCCAGTCTCACACACACACACACACACACACACACACACACACACACACACACACACACACACACACACTCACACACACACCACATGTGTATGCCAGTTAAATAGAAATACCAAGGCATTATCAAATAGTCCCAAGTGCCAGCAACCATACCCAAATGCACAACAGTCTTACAAAGGCAGAATTATAACTGTAAATTAAATGGGTGGTCCTACTATTTACTAACAGCCACCCCCCCATACCCATTACCTACCTAAAATAGGTGGTTGGCCTTGCCAGCATCAGTAATAATGTTTTCATTACTGTATTGATTGATGCATGCAAATAGTTTGCAGTCTATCTTGTTTCACCCAAATACACATTAGTCCTGCAAAGCCAGAATTATTACACCAAAGCTACAATGCCAAACATTTCATTCCCAAACAGCCATCATATCAATTGTTGACCTAAGGTATCTGCTTTGATCCTGTCAGCATTAAAATGAAAATAGCATTGATTGCATTAATTTACTCTGTTTCACAGAAACATTAGTTACAGGCTTGTATGACAGCTGATTTTATCCAAATAAACATTAGTCTTGCAAAGCCACAATTAAAACAGTAAACAACAATCCCTGTCAACACAAACACCCCCCATTACCTAGGTAAAGTAGCTGCTTTTTACCCTGTTAAGGTTTAAGTAGAAATAATTGTAACAGTTAGGTTGCATACTTGCATTACTTTCATTTTTTGACAGAAACATTAGTTACAGCTTGTACGTGCCAGCCAAATACACATTTCATTTTGGTTTACCTGGATTTCTGCAACCGGCTTTAGTCAAAAAAAAAAAAAAAAACTTTTCAGCATATGTCCAGGAAGAAAAGCTCCAAAATATTAGAAACATTTTTAAACTAACATTCAGTATATACATGAATATGAAATAGCATATATTAAAAAATACTCATATACTTGCTAATTATTTCACATTCATCTTAAAGTACTGGCAGAAAAGTATTACAGTTTTGCAAATCTGGAATTAATTACAACAACAGTAAATATAAGGGCCAGTTGTTTCTTTCACAGATAGCCCCTATCTACACTGCCTAACCCACTCATAGTATCTGATTTGATCTTGTGAGGTTAAAAATGAAAAGTAAAGCAACAACAACAAAAAAGACAACACTGTAATTAAGGAAGCATTCTTTTTTTTCACATAAACAATACTCAGAGTTTAGATCTTGGGGTCGACCTTACTTCATTCAAATGCACATTACTCTTGCAAGGCAAGCCAGAACTGCAGTCATTCCATTCACACATATGCATTACCCCCATCCCAACTGCCTACCCAGAGAATCTGCTTTGAGCCTACAAGGTTTAAACTAATGAAAATAAAAGACTACAGTTGCATTACTATATTTTTTCACATCACATAGCCAGGAAATTGCATGTGGTCTTATTTCAGTTCACCCATACACACTTTACTCATGCAAGAGTAAAGTTTGTTTCAACAAGAAAACATTGACAGACCATCCTAATGTTTTGACTAGCCCCGCAGAAAGATAATAAGTTAAAAACAAAACAACCCCCAAAAAAGCATGTCATCCACAAACGGTCCACCAGAACACACTGCATACCTAGTATCTCCTGACACCTACCAGGATATTATACTAAAAAAAAGAAAGTCATCAACAACCCTCAAAACACACAGATTACTAGGGTCTGGTTGACCCTGCCAGTGTACTATGTTAAAAAAAGAAAATAATCAACAGCCCCCAAAACACATTGCCTCCCTGTATCTCTAACTGCCAGGATATTGTATTAAAAAAAAGAAAGTCATCAGCAGCCCCCAAAACATACAGACCACTAGAATCTGGTTGACCCTGCCAGTGTATTATGTTACAAAAAATCATCAACAGTCCCCAAAACATATTACCTCGCTATATCTGGTTAACCCTGCCAGGATATTATATTAATGAAAGAAAGTCATCAATGGCTCCCAAAACACACATACAAGTAGAATCTGGTTGACCCTGACAGTGTATTATGTTAAAAAAAGAAAGTCATCAACAGTCACCAAAATATATTGCCTCCATATACCTGGTTAACCCTTCTAGGATAGTATATTAAAAAAAATAAAGTCATCAACAGCTCCTAAAACACGTAGACCAATAGAATCTGGCTGATCCTACCTGTGTATTATGTTAAAAAAGAAATTATACAACAACCCTCCATTAATATTCCAAAATGTGCACGCTAATTGGTCAGTGTGCACGTTGTAAATCAAAGACTTATACTAATGGAAAAAGGTCTGGTCACCCGGACTTTTTCCATTAGTATAAGTCTTTTTTTTTGGATTGCAACGGAGAATGGAAGAGCTCTGTTGCTGTTATCTCGCTATGTTAAATGAGTTTAACATAGTGAGTTATCTAAAAAAAAAAAGCAACAGAGATCTTCCTTTCTCTGTTGCTTTTTTTAAAGCTGTCTCGCTATGTTAAACTCTTTTAACATAGCGAGACAAGCTTTTAAAAGCAACAGAGATCTTCCTTTCTCCATTGCTTCCACACACACAGTTCTGATGTACTGCATAACCATATGCATGCGCAGTACATCAGAATTGCCGCAGAATACTGGACAGCTGCGGAAGGGCAGCAAGGAGGCATCATACAATGCCATTATTTAAGAAAAGTAAGTATTTTTTTTCTTAAATAATGTCATTGTATAATAGCAATAACCCACTTCTAGGTGTGGGTAATGCTGGATTTACCCATGGTTGTCTTTGTTTGGCCACTTGGGCTTCGCCCTCGTTACCAAACCAC
Source organism: Protopterus annectens (assembly GCF_019279795.1). Lineage (NCBI taxonomy): Eukaryota > Metazoa > Chordata > Ceratodontiformes > Protopteridae > Protopterus > Protopterus annectens. The sequence goes on along the minus strand of NC_056726.1, from coordinate 276,475,772 downwards.
ACCAACCATGGGTAAATCCAGCATTACCCACACCCAGGTGTGGGTTATTGCTTAAATCATCAACAGTCCTCAAAACACATTGCCTCTGTATATCTGGTTAACCCTGCCAAGATATTATATTAAAAAAGAAAGTCATCACAGCTCCCAAGGCACACAAACCACTAGAATCTGATTGACCCTGCCAGAGTATTATGTTAAAAAGAAAATCATCAATAGTCTCCAAAACACATTGCCTCCCTAGTATCTGGTTAACCCTGCCAGGATATAATAATAAAAAAAGGCATCAACATACCCTAAAACACACAGCCAACCAGTATCTGGCTAACCCTGCCAGGAAAAAAATGCTGAAAGCATCTGGTTGGCCATGCCAGGAGAAAAAATGAGTACTTACTTTACACACTAACCCAATTGCTGTCTCACCACTTTCACGCTCTCTGCTTTGCAACTAAAGTGTGGGAAGAGAATGCAAGAGTAACAGGACTAATCAACAGCAGCATCACGTAAGTGACAGGCTGCTGACTTCACAGTTCTGTTAGCTTCCTTCATCTTGCGGTTAAAACCGCAATGACTTCTGGGCATCTTCATTGATACCTATGGTCTTCCCAATCCGGACTGTTTTTAAAACAGTCCTTTCTTTTTTTTTTTTTTTTTAAACCGGAACTCGAGCACACATGCATGCTGCTCTGAGTTCAATTTAGAATCCTATACCATGAGTTGCCTAGTTCCTGTCAGATTCTACCCACACTCAAGATAAACTGTACTGAAATGCATACAGTGCGTATGCCTACTGACGTCCTTGCCTTCATGTCTGTATCAGCATGTCTGTTGGAGTGGGACTTCCTGTCATCTTTTAAATGTGACTGTTGTTTTTTGTCTATTATTCATTCAGTATTATATAGTCTGTTCCCTGCCATGCTACTATCTCATTATTTGTTCATTTTCTCAGTTTTTCATGCTCTGAAGATGCAGAAATAAACCTTTCTTATTAGTCTTTCCCATAATGACAACTCCTAAAATAAATAATCCATAGAAAAGGGAACCTGCTGTAGCTGTTCACATCTAGTCACAGAAGATGCAGAAATTCATGCCTTGCAGCATTTTCAGTAGACATCATTCTGGTGAAGATCTAACAAATGTGACCATTGAAGAAACAGACAAGCAGAAGTCTCTCTCCAAAGACAATCACATCCAGGTTACTTTCTGTGCAATGTGCTAAAGGAATACTGAGGATTTTTTTACCTTAAATCAGTCACACACACACACACACACACACACACACACACACACAAACTCCTTGCTGTGAGCTACCACTTTTACTTGTTAGTTGTACTCAGTCCGTGTTTTAAACAATGTTGTTGAATAAATGATGGCTAAAACACATACTGCCTACCAGTGCTGATGTCTTGTAGCATTATGTTTATATCCTTGAATACTGAGTCATGTTTCTGAAAGACAATTGAATGAAATGTGTTTTAATCTGCTTTTGAACAACAGTCCAACTTCACATTACTTTTTTACTATGCAACTAAGAGGAGCACATAACTACTGATGTGTGTATAATTTGTTTCTAAGAAAGTAAATATGCCATTACTTTTCCCTGTAAGTTCTTTGTTGCTGCATACCCATAATATAAGGACGTATCACTGGTCATGTGAAAAAGAACATGGGTGGTACATTTCCTTTCTTCTTTGTCCCTAATTTTCACGCAATGCTTTTGATGTTTGGATCTGTTTGTAAATTGGTTCCTTTGATGCTGGAACTATGCATTAGAGAAAGTGTTGTTTGCGAGCTATGGGCAAGGCATCAACTAAAACAGTCACAAATGCACTTCTGAGATACTAGTGGAGCATTACAGCAAAAGTTATTCATACTCTCCTACCAAAATAAACCCAGTTGTCTAGGTACAATTGTGTTTACTTTTTAAGCATTGCTGACTGAGCAGTTATTAATTAATAAAGAAATTAAATATTCAGCCTAACATAGAACGCATACTAGTCTCTGACTGCACACATTTTAATCCTGACAAAGGTAACAAGTATAGAGCTGTGTAGATTTCAAACACTAGTGCAACCCAAATCCCAAGCTTCTCTCATCAGAAGTGCTTTTCCTTCCTTATAATCCAACTTTACATACATCACACAAAAACATAGTTTACTTATTATTCCCTGTGTTTGCCTGTTTGTTTCTGCAGTTTCTCCATATACTATTTAATCTGTCAACAGCAGTTACACAGTGTGCTGTGAAACAATTAGGAAGGAAGCATTCTGCTTCATCACACTATTCAGTTTGTCACCCCTTTGTGGTCCATTCAGTGATCGCTATGATTCCCTCATGGGCAGGGTGTCAAACCAGCATTATGCACTCTAGTCTCAGTTTTATTAAGGATGAAATGATGCAGCTACCTTGATCTTACAAAATTTAGTCAGGTTACCCAGTGGTGATCCACTACGAAATAATGTAATAAAAGTTAAATGTAAAGGTCAGTTTGCAGTTTACACTGAAACTCATAATATATGTACTTGTCATGCAGTGAAAGCAGAAATAAGGCAGCGCTGTTATCCCATCTCATCACCACAGATTTTGCCACTTAACAATCAGGATAGTAGTTGCTGCCTAAGTTTATAAATTGTCCACGGCCCTTTGCACATCCTTAACTCATGCACATTTATCAATTTGGATGCTGTCAGCATACTTGGTATGCCGTAACTAGTTTACTTAATTCATATCTTTCATATATGCCTAAAAAATATGGATGTAAGACTAATCACTGTAGATCTTTGTTTTCAGCTGTTTTTTTTTTTTTTTTAGGATTAAATGGTGCTTTTGCCTTGTATGTTAGAGTTGTTTGATAAGTGGAACTTTCACCCTGCCACTCCCCCTCTGTTCCTTCTTTTTAGCCCTTTTTAATTTTCCTTTCTTTCTTCCCACCACTTTCTTTCTCTCTCACACATTATATTCTAGTTACATCTCCTTCAACCTAACCTCCAGTAGTTGGGACCCCCCTCTCACTCCCCCTCTGTTCCTTCTTTTTAGCCCTTTTTATCCCTCTTCCCACCTTTCACTCTCCCTCTGCTCCTTCTTGTACCCCTTTCAACTATACCTAATCTGTCTTCTCTACCTTTCTCTTACTAAAACTCTGCCCCCCCCTTTTAATTCCTTAGACTACCTCTTCATTTCACCTGTTACGTTTCCTATTTTTCTACCTTCCTTACCCAGTATATAACTACCTTAAATCATCTGATCTACTCTTCTTCTGTCTACTCCTTTCTCCTTCTTCACCTCACCCAACTCCTTGCCATAAACCAGTTTAGCATACTCAACTTTTAATGTTTACTGAAACATATCAAAGCATCATTGTCTCCTATGTATAATTTCCTGCTTCACTATCATTTGCTGTACTTTGATATTTTACCTACACAATACTCATGTCTATAATTTGAATAATGGATCTGTACTAATTTTTATGGAGTACATAATTTTACTTTAATTTACTAATTGTTACATTTTAACAATCTTATTTACTTTAATTTACTAACTGTTACATTTTAACAATCTTACAATATGTATAATAATTTGTATCTCCTATTGTAATATTCTTAATGTCTTTTCTCTTTGTAATGGACATTTTCTCCCTGGGCCCCTGCTGAAAATGGCCCTTGTGGACCTACTCAGATTTTCCTGGTTACAAAATGTCAAATAAATAAATAAAATAAATAAATAAGTTTGGGAAGGAATGTAAACTGAGCTTCCATCCACCAAAGTCCATTATTACAAGATGGTTGATAAAAAAGCAAGAGTAAAGGGACCACCATAGTTTTTGAGGGATGACAACACTTGGAGTGAAAGTTTACTAATCAAAACGCTAGAAATGGATGAAATGCATAGGAGTGATTTGTGATCAAAGTTCTAAGGGTTATTGAAAATGTGGTCAGAGGCATTAACTTTTTAGGCAGTAGAACTGAGGTGATTAGGATGATGGTCTTACCCTATGGTGCTGTATTTATTGTAGGATGTCCTAACTACCCCTCAACATATGTGGTAGAGGAGATGAAGTTTTCTATTAGATTTATTTGGAATGAAAGGATCAGCAAAAGGAAACAGAGTTTAGGGAAGTTAAGGAGATATAATATATCATGTCTGATCTCGGGTGTTATGCTTCAGCTGCAGCTATGATTTAAAGTTGAGAGGAATAAGGTGTGGGGATATAAGGAAATCAGGAAAAGAGGAGACTTGTATGGGAAGTGACTGGATTCAGAAAGTTGAGCAGAAATCTGAGAATGATATTGCCAGGTAGACAGGTGGGGATGTCAAAGTAATGAAGATTATCCATTGTAAAATTTGGGAAATCTTGGATAATTGTATGTGCTTATGATGGTCAGATCCATTGAGGAAATGGAGGGAGAAGGAGGTTGCAGTATGTTAGACAGATGGCTAAAGAAGATGGGTGAAAGTGCTGATGACATTTTAGGAAGACAAAATAGGTGTTCTTTGTTGTTAGGGGATTGGAATTTGTACACTATGATATTTTGTATATTGGGTGGTGGGTTAAAAGTCTGACAGAAGGACAGATTATAATGCTTTGAAGATCATGGATATGAAAGGCTGCTTGAGGGTTCAGAGAGGGCAGATTGGGAGGTTTTTCAAAGATTTGGATGTGATGGAGGGAATGGAGAAATGGTAAAGCAGCATGCTACATAGAGTAAAAGAGTATTCTTTGAAAACAAGATGAGGTTTAAGATGAAGTTTCGATAGTGGGAAAGAATTTAAGTTGACAAAACCAGTGCATGTTTTGCATTTAAGATTATTAAAAAGATGAGAAATGAAACCAATAAGAGAAAAACACAAGAGGCAATGGACTGAACCCCAAACACAGTCCTGTTATGTTGAGGTGGTGATGTTGAGCAATATCTGGAAATGTGGGAAGATGAAACAGATAATTTGCATATGTGGTGGTTGTATTGTAAAGTCATGGAATTGTGGAAGGATATGATCTTTGTGTGAACAGTATTGTGTCAGAAAGTGACAAAGCAAATATCAGAGTTTTGTTATCTTGGGGTGGACATAAAAGGTGCTAATTAGAGCTTAGCAGAGCAAAGGTAGAATTACAATATGCTAGAGGGTAGGTCAGAAGGTTCCCTATTATATGATCGAAGACGCATTCTTTCGAATGCGTCTTGATCAAACTTGAAAGCATGAAATGGCAAAATACCAAAATAGCATATAAGCAAATTCTTGTCCTGGGAAAGAAATCGCTTGGCCGCCTTCATTATTTTGCCATTTTCGTCACTGTAGTGCAATCTCAGAGTTGGTATATTGAAGAAGGGGGGTGAAGCCCCCCACTTTATGTAATGTTTTAAAGATTTTTTTTCTTTTTTGGAACAGCAATTTTTTTCCCTGGGAAAAAAATTGCAGTTCTAAGTGTTCAGGATTGTAAGCTTTCACTTACATGGGGTCGATAAATCAGTATTCACTTTTTTCAGTGTTCACTGATTTAATATAGACCCAGTCAGAAATATAGTGGTGCATGGAAAACATCTGTATATGACAGGATCAGTGAAGGAGGTGTTCAAGGATGGATGAGATAATATGAAGTTGACTAAAGGGATTAAGAAAATGGGGAACTGATGGAGGAACAGAGGAATCTGGAAAATGGAGGTGAATGGAGAGGAGTATGAGAAAAGGGAAGAGAACAGAATAATAGAAATTGTGAGGTTAGGGGTAACAGATGACTCACTTTGATCTTTGGCACCAAGTGCCCCATCTGGACCTTTAGCAAAAATTGTATTAGCAGTTTGTGGTACAGATGTGCGATGCATTACAGTACAAGAGAAGTGTCAACTAGGAATCAAGCGGGAAATGATATGGTACATAACTGGCTGATGGTATGCAGTCATGCACAGGATACTGTGACATGTCATTAGACCATTATTCAACAACTGTTATGCATATTAAGTTTATATGTCCTTGCGCTATAAGGTTAGTTATGGGTGTTAGTATGTATGGAATCTTTCTGCATTGTTTAGAAGGTGATATTGTGTAATATGTATTATTTAAATAATTTTGTATTAGTCTGATGATAGTGGCAGATAGCTTATAGCACTAGTGTTGAGATGTTAAAACCAGGAACTGACCCAGAACAACCAGATAAAACCAAAACAGTCTGAGAGCTCCATGTAGAGCCACACACTACCGTGGCAATAGTTGAAACAAATATTTATTGAACCTTCGATTGAGTGCTTTTGTCTGATTATAACTTCAGACTTTATCAGTGTTGAGATGTTGCAGGAATCTATAGGAAGGAGGTGACTTTATAGATTGGTTTAACATTGGTATTGTGATGCTGGTGAGTGACTCATCTGTTAATTACTATTCAACAAGAACCTGTTTTGGACTTTTACATTCTATATATGATTATTGCTGTATATCATTTTATATTTAATCTGCCTTTATTTATAGCTTATTTGCTATTTTCATTTTATTGCTTTTACATGATATACTATATTACTGCTTTCCATTGTTACAGTCCGTATTTACATTATAACACTACAGCTTTATTTTCCCTGTACTGGTTGCATTGTGCATTGCACTCAGTTTGTAATGGTGCTTAATAAATAATCACTGAAATGATCCTGAACTTGAGATATTATGGTCATTATGATATGTTTTCACTTGTGGGTTGGTAGAAGTTATTGCTTACCATTTTATTTATTTGTACATAAAGTTCTTTTAGTGTATGCTGTGTTTGAGACTACCTTGATTATATCTGCTAGAGATTGGATCCAGATTTATAGACTGTTTATGTTGTCATTAAAATTTAATAAAGACTATTAAACAGAAAAAAACAAAACAAGTGTTTTGTGGTTAGGTAACCTGGGAATCAGATCAGATGAGACCATTGGTCATACCTTAGAGTCTAGCAAGGCATTTTACATTATAAAACAAAACCTTGGGTCTCTTTTAGACATCCCATTTACAGACAGAATAATTATAAGTGCCCATCATGGAGTATGACTCAGACAGGCATTGAGAACCTATCATCATTTATTAGGTGAATCAAGATCAGTTTGGAGCATGAAGATTTTTTAAATAATTTTTGTCCGTTGTTCGTTCTCTCTCTTTCTCTCTCATCTGCAACTGTCAAGATCCTATCCCTTCCTGTTTCATTTATTTCTCATGATTTATGTCATCCTAGAATGTTGAACATTGGAAGAGGGAAGAGACAGACAGAAATCATATCCATCATCCAGATGAGATTTCTGTTTGTCTATTTCTGTTTTTTTTTCTTTTGTATTTTTTTATTTTTAGGAGCACCATTTTTAAATTTTATATATGACTTGTTTTTTGTTTGTTTTATTATTAGGTTGGGTTATAATTTTCTCATGATTTTCTTTCATGTTTCTTTCAGATGGGATAGCACAGATGGTGAGGTTGGGTGGTAATGCAATCACATTTTTTTTAATTATAACATAGTTAAGATCTGTTTATTTATTAATTTAGTAAATATGTTTATATATTTTTATATTTTGCTTGGTAGTGGAGATTTGGCTATTGGAAAAAGTGTGTATTTTTTTTTTTTGTATGGGGTTATGGTGATCTAGTCAGTGGCCAAATGAGATAATTTTTTTAAATCTAGGTATGGGAGCTTCTTTGCTGGGAAGATTTTTTTTTTTGCAGGGGACTTTTTGGATTATCAGAAAAATGTCAAATTTGAAGAGGATATCATTGAACATTTACTTGCATATTTATTAATTTTAAATTCCTTGAGTTAAAAACAAGAAAAATTACAATGTAAATAAAATTATGGATTAAATAGCTTATATACAATACAATAAACAGTAAAATGATTAAAATAATTTACAATATAAAAAAGTAGAAAAAGAATGTGTGTTAGTTTAAATGGAGCATCCTATAAATTTGGCACCCCATAGTGTAGGACTCAGAAATGAAGAAGCAAATTAGTTAAAGCAACTGATTCTTAAGGACTGTAGCAAGGTAGGGAAAAGAAAGTCTAGTAAATGATTCTACACAGAGTCCTTGTGACAGCTTCCCATACTCTCATATAATTATCTGTCTTGCCTTATGGGGAATAGGATACTGCAGTACTTTTTCTTAATTAAGCAGCACCTAGGGTTTGGAAGATAAGCATCAAAATCATAAACACATGTTTTCAACTGCCAGCAATCAGTGCACATTCTGGAGCTGTGGTATTATGTGACACATGCAATAAGATTCTACTAAAAGCTGTGCTGACGAATTTTACTCCTACGTTGGTTGCGCAATTTTTTTTTTCTTTTGCCGTTTGAGGTAAAGGGCTTTGTAATAGTTCAAGTGAGATGATATCACTCCAAAGATGGAATAACATTCCTGACCCAGAAATATTCTTACAATGGAAGTTATGACAATGGATGCTTCCCTGTCATCAATCAAGAGTAAAGAGGAAAAGGAGTTATCTTATTGAATGCACTTTCCCCATATGAAACTCCATGATTATAGTTATGGCTCAGGAAACACTGCTGATATTGTATCTGTACACTGAGTGATACTGATTCAGTGTTTAATGGCTTTACTTTTTTCTTTATAGTAGTGCAACACAAGCATTATAAGTAAGTGAAGGGAGGCTTAGTGAATCCCCTACACAAGGGATGGAAGCAGGCTTTTTCCTAAAAACATTTCTTTTTGTTTAGTTTGCCAGTTCAAGCTTTGACTGGTTATGTTTCATTTGGTTGAGGCATTACATGAATGAGATTCGATGAGGTTCAGTACATAACTGACAACTAGTCCTTAAGAGTCAATTCATGTAAAAAATACCCCTTCTTCCACCATCCAAATTCTCTCATGCATGATTAATTGGAACAGAAGAGAAAAAAGTAATTAATATTTGGTGACATGAACTATAGTTACTTCAGTGTTTGCTCGGTTAAGCTTTTCTTGATCATGTGTCATCTACTAAAGGATCAATTCCACAAAGTCTTCAAAAGTGATAAAGTCTGTTTCAGAGTCTATATGGAGAAATTTATCAATATAAGAATGATATAACTAGAATTCAATATTTTATTCTTAGCAATACTGACCACTCTGAGAAATGTATTTCTGAGAAAAATACTACTGCCTCTGGGTTTACATTTGATTTATTTTTAAATAATGTAGTCACTTTGTGCTATAGTTACAAGCACTATAAGATTAGTGGTGTAACTTTTTGAAATTCCAATATTTGTAAGAGTGAGTCTCCGAATAGCAAGACTGAATGATACTATTAAAGTTCACACTTTCTGCATCTGGAAATTAAGTGAAAATGACATAAGCTCTGTTAAAAACAAAAGTAAGAATATTTTTTGATTGTAATAAAGAGAAATATGTTGTAGTAAAACAGTTATTTGATATTTCCACATTAAGATATGCACACATTGATAACGGGAATAAGAGATTATGACTTCTTATGATTGCAAATCTAAGATTTAGGAGTTAATAGCAAATACTATTAATTGTAAATATGTATTTAGCAGTGTTTTGAGAAGTTTGTATAATAGGACTAATACTATTTTAATTATGTATTAAGAAGAAGGGAAACACACAGACATGAATTTTTAGTTGTGATAAAACTGAGGCGACAAATTAATTTTGGGATACCAAAACTACATAAGGATGAAAACAATCATCCACTGATCAGTAGCAGTGGTTCATAAGTGAATACTAGGCTCACTGGCCTAAAGGGTCATTTTTAAACTTAGCTAATAATCAAGGTTAGAATTAAGACCTATACCCTGTATTTATGAGGCAAAGGCCTTAACCATTATGCCAAACTAGATAAGAAAAGAACAGACTGCAATCAGTATAAGTGGAAAGAGAGCTTGTAGCATGCATTTTAGCATGGATAACCTTAATTTTAGGTTAAAATGGCTGTCTGTTTATGGCACTTGTTTCTATCTGGAGAGTTAAACTTCACTTTCTGAAGATGTTCAGGTGTACAAAGACCGAACCTTTGGCTACACACGTAGAACATTTTTAAAACCTGTTTTGTCAAAGATATCTATTGTAGTGAAGGATACAAATGAATGTATCTTGCAAATGCCCAAAGCATTAATGACTGCTGATACATTTTTGAATACCTGGATGCTATAGCTTTGCATATGACTACTACTATGCAGGGAATCTGTACAATTTGTGTGAGATTTGTTTAATAAATACTCTGATATATAGAAAGAGAAGGTGCACATTGTTACTTTGTTGATATAACTGATGTTGATCATTTTTTCATATTTCATTCTGATGTAGCCTAGCAAAAAGGGGGTGATTCTATGTGTGCCTTTATAGTGCCAACTTTTGCAAAATGATGTTTGCCTATTGGGAATTAAAATATATATACATATCTCCCTTATCTGCATGCTTAGAGTATTATGGTCATTTTACAGATACATTGTTTTTGTGTAGCAAGAAATGGAACAGCAATTATTAGAAATTGTATAATAGTTAAGTAATACCTTTAGTTTTTGATGTTTCAGTTAAATGTCATAGAATATTTACATACTATGATATGCAAAATGAGTTAAAAAATAAGTTACCACCAAAAATATTTTGTAATGAGGTGAGTAAAACCATTATCTTCGGTACAACACTATGCATCTAATGAATATGAAAAAATATTAAATAGGCATTTGACGAGACTATCCAGATTCACTTCAGAAGATTAAATATTTATTGAGAAGGTAATATAAGTAATAGAATTACTTAGAAAAGGAGGCTATCCCATGTGGTGAACAGATAGAGAAAATATTAAAAGAGAGATATTCAAGCTTCAAATTATTTATGTGGTTGATATTGGCGATAATTCTATGTCAGTGAAAGGGAAAGGGAAGGTTGCATGATGGATTTGGTTTAAACAATGAATTTATACCTGGTGAAGAAGGTTGTTAAAAACTGTGAATATAATTTGTGAAAGGAACAATTGAATAGATGTATGGGAAAGGAAATAGAATTCAGGAAGAAAATATCAAAATGACTTAGAGTTACTTCCAATCAATGAAAAATAAGTCCAAAATGCAAACAAAAGAGAAAACACACTTTTTTTTGTTGAGGGACTATTCAAGTTGTAGATTTATAGCTAATAACCTCTTACATAGCTAATCCTGAAACATGTTGTATAGTAGAAACTTCTGAAAGGTTTACATGGAGTACAAACTCACCTGTCTATCATGTTCAATGTTCAGCAAGTAATGCTATTTACACTGGTATGACTACTAGAACAATTAGTGTGAGAATACTAAGGGCTATTTAAATTAAAGATAAAAAGAGTGCATTGCCCACAATATAGAATGAAGAAGTATAAGATATTTAAATTGTATATATTGCAGCAAGGAAGAAAGATATATATTTGAATTTAAGTTTAGAAAAAAAGATGAAGTAATGTATTATCTAAAATTTATGTCAGAGTAATCCTAGGATAAATAACATGATGAATGTAAATATTTTATAAAAAGCAAGCCTCCAGTTTATTAAATTGTTGTAATTTGATATATATATATATATATATATATATATATATATATATATATACATACACATACCCACACACACACACACACACACACACACACACACACACACACACACACACACACACACACACACACACACACACACATATATTTATATGTGTGTATTACATTTATTTAGATTTTAGTGGTGAATTAAGTCATCTGATTGCATGTTAGCCTTTACTTATATATCTTTGCTTAAACTGTACTGATGTTTATAAAGAATCTACTGCATAGTTCATCTTGTTTGGTTTTAATTTAAATGCGTATATTAATGGCTGACATTTACTGTGAAAACCATCACAGAAGTTCTTGAAGACAGTTGCAGTATGCTAAAGGCCATAGATATAGTGATTGTTAAACTGAAATTCAAAGCAGTGGCATTTGTTTATAGTGAATGCTGTTCCCTGAAACTGCATCATCTTTGTTGTTTCCTGTCTCCACTGTCGGTTGTACAGCTTATAAGATGCACCTCCAAGTACCATAGCACATACTTTTCAACTTCAAATAGGAAAAAGAAAAAAAAAAAACATGTGTTCTACAGTGCTATCTTATTTGCTGCATTTGCTTTATGTATCTCCCCTTATTTATAATGAATAAATATTTTCACATTTAGTTTTTCACCTGCTTATTCACATATTGGCTCATGAGCATCTGGACTACTTCTGGTCAAGAAAAATGTCAGAATTCCTTGTTGTCTGATCAACAAAAAGATTATTAAATTCACATTTACTTTCAGTATGTTTGCAAATGATGGTTGTCACTGACACAGCCATAAAGCTCATTATTAAACACATTGATGCTTACCGACCTTATGTTATTATTCATCATATGAAATATGCATTAATAGATTTAACAAAAAGTAGGGCATCAATTTCAGGCAATGAAAAAAAGTGTAATTTGAGTTAATGCTCTAAACAGAAAGTAACACTCAGAATTACTATTTTGGTCATATATTTTTAGAAAGTCCAAGTTTTATTTTTTTCATTTTAGATAATGCATAAAGAAGAACTCTTCACAATACCTCGCTTGGCATGTTTATGGTGTACAAGTGCACTGCTACATATTTAGATACTGTTAACAGTCCCTGTCTAGGTTTCTTCAATATCTGTGACATGTTTGGTGGTATTTATAGTACTGTAACCTATATGTTTTGCATTAGTGCAGACCTAGGATATTTGTTTGACTTCCTTTTAATCAGATTCCTTGTCCAAAAGCAAACACAGAATTCAGAAGTGGAATTCAGCATCTATTTATTTATTTTTATGGTGCAAGGCCCACCCTTACCACACATACAGGCTTTACATCTGCACCCTGTACTGCTTGCATAATACAATAATTTCTAAAATCACCGCACCGTGGGCTGAAGGTATTGGCCCTGCAGTAACTTTTGTGCAAATTATGTCCAAACAGCCATGATAGGGATATGTGCAATTAATTTATTGGAGAGTAGATCCACTGACACAGCACATTCATTTACACAGTTAGCACTAACTATATTTCTTTTCACTCACACGTTCGTATGTTCTACATATAAATACACAGACATAGATGGACAAAAGTTTTGTAATTTAATTGTAATTTGTAATTTAATTGTAATTTGTAATTTAATTGTAATTTGTAATTTAATGCAAATATCCAGCAAATTCAAGGTAAATTGATTCAATCCAGAATAGGCCACTGAAAGCAAGGTGTTGCAATCAATTGAAGTTTGTCATATGGAGAAAGCTTTCTATATTCTGAGTTATATGGATTCACATTTCAAGGGGTCTGATCCTTCACTTTATATTCTTTCTTTTGTTTTTTGGCACATTCATTTGCTGCCCAATTTTTATCTACTTCTGGTTTGATTTCCATTCCTGCTTGACACCGAAATGCTTCTGCTAGATTAAGCAGAGAAGTCATCTTACCTGCACTATGTCTGGGTCTTGTGAAGTCAGCAGATATGCGTGGAGTCTCACAATTGCAGATCTATACATGTAATCAGTTTCAAGGAAACCCATCCCTCCTTCGGAATAGGGAACATATAATCTTGATATACACTGATTTTTATAAAGTATTTGGTGAGCATGAAGCATTCTTTATGTTTTCCTATCTAATCTATCCAACATGTTTTGGGGCCAGTCAGTCACTCCAAAACTGTAAGGTAGGAGAGGAAGACCAAATTGGTTTATAGCTTGGATTTTGTTTCTATATGTCAACACTGCTTTCAGGATTAATTTAAGTCTTCTAAAGTATTCCTTACTAAGTTTTGTTCACATTTGTTCATGTTTTATTGTTGATCCTTCATCAGTTCCCAAATATTTATACACTCCCCTTTCATGAAGTTCTTTTATATCACATTATTGTCCCAAATTGATGATCTAAAGTAGGGACTCCATTTGTTAGCAACCTGTGGGTCTTGGATCCGATATCGAATCCGAGCCGGCAATTATTTATACAGCTATGGATCCGAGCTCCTAGCTCCTCCCCTCACCCATAATCCCCTGCCAACCCCTATTGACCTCAGATCTAGTTTGCCGCTTTTAGAAGAGACAGCTGGATTGCAGAGCTCCTGGCGACTTCAGATAAGTTCTTAACAACTTGTTTAAAAAAACAGAAAATCTTTCCTTTTTAACTTGCGTGTGTGTTTAGGATCCCTTTTAGGTTAACTTTATTCCTTTTTTATTTTTCTTTTTAGTGTTTCCTCCCCTCGCTGGTCGTAGTGTGTGTGTGTTGTTGTGTTTTGGGGCCTGGTGTGCGTGTGTAGTCCTTTCCTTGAGAACAAAATGTCAGAGGCCCCAAAGCCCATTTTTTTCTAAGTGCACCGAGTGTGGCCATAAGCTTTCAATGGCGGATGGCCACACTCGGTGTGTTCGGTGCCTTGGGGTTGAACACCTGTCCTCAGGATGCACGATTTGTACAGGGTTCAACCGCAGGGCACTGAAAGAGCAGTGGTTGAAGCTGGTCCTGGTGGGACTTTTGCCCCGGAGTCGGCTTCAGCCTCCGCTACTCCTGTGGCACCTCCCCAGCCTGTGGTGGTGGCCACTCCTGCCCCCCTTCCTCCAGCCAGGATTCAAACTCCCACTAAAGTGCCTGAGGATAGGGAGGCTAGGAGGGAGAAATGGAGGGAGAAGCACCACAAGCAGTGGGCCGAGGCCTCCGCTTCAGCCCCCCCCAGCTAAGCGGGCTTCTCCCTCCATGGCTTCTATGTCTCCTCCTCCTTGGCTCTGATCACCTTGCTTCTCCCCGGGACCAGAGGAGGAGGAGACCCAATCTCTGTCGAGGTCATCGAGGTGGCACTCCAGGCCTGCCTTGGTGGTGTCGTTGAGATCCACCTACAGCCTGTCTGATGCAGACTTGGACCAGATGATGAGAAGGTTCATCCAGGCCCAGCTGCAGATTGGAGTGCTCCTGCCTCCCCCCCCTCGACACCCTTTTTTGCTCCGATAGCTTCTTCTCCGACCTGCTTCACAGGTTCGGAGCGCTTGGAGCCAGGCAGCATTGGAGCCGGGGGTGGGTCAGCGCTGACAGTACCGGGTACTTCGGATCTGACCCTGCCCTCAAGTCTGTCAGTTCCATCATCGTCAGATCCAACCTCTCGGAGCCGTAGCCCGAGCTTTGGATCCGAGGGATTCAGTGTACCTTCGGCTCCGTCCAGGTCGGAGCACACTGGTCCCTTGGATCTGATGGTCTTGGCGCCAGTTCCAATCCCATCATCGAATCTGAGTGGGAGTCAGCTCTCGGAGCCCAGGGAGAGCGGCTCGGCCTTTGATGTAGTGGAGAGGGCTCTGTCGAGGGCATCCAGACCCCCTGGCCCTTGTCTCGGCTCCGCCCTGCACTCCCTCTCTGCTGGGCCAGGCTTCCATCACCCAGCCACAGGGACAGCCTGCTTCAATGTCCCAGGTTGTTCCTTTGGAACAGGACATTGCTGGCGAGACCTCCTCGGACAGCCCCCCCGAGGAAGTGCCTCTCAAGCATAAATGTAAGAGGAGGCACGTGGACTCCCCCAAGTCCTTAACAGAGGACACAGACTTGGATGAAGGGGAAAGCTCCCCAAGATCACCCCCCCGAGGATGTCTTCTTTGGAGACATCATGGAAATGCTTAGGCTCAGGGGGGGTGGTCTGCCCCCAAGGCTTCCTCCGACGAGTCTGTGTTCCTGGAGGCATTCAAAGCAGGCCCATCTACCTCTTGGCTGTCCCCTCTGGCCGACCCCCTGGTGGACCTTGTGACCACCAGGGCATGGAAGGAGCCGGACACTGTGGAGCCTATTCCCAAGCACCAGGACAGGATCTTGAGCCCCCCCCAGCAGACCCTCCCCACTGGAGCAAGGGTCCCCCTGTAGATGCCATGTTGATGATGGCAGCCACTAAGAGGGAACTTGCTCAGGAGAGCCCCTCGGTCCATCCTTCGAGCAAGGAGTCTCGATTGATGATGGATCGAGGGAAGCAGATTTCAGTTTCAGCTATCTCTCGGTAAGGTCTCTGAACTACATGGCACACGTCATTAGGATGCAGCACGATCTTATTAAAGAATACACTGCTTCCCCCCGGAGTCCATGTCGGTGGAGGACAAGCAATTGTACTCCACTCGTATGGCCACTCTGAGATCTGTTTCCAATACCTCTTATGCAGCTTCTGTCTCACACAACTGACGGAGCTGCTAGAGCCAATGGAACGGGCCTAGTGATGAGGTGCCAGGCCTGGCTCCGACATTGTGACTTCGCGGAGCCCTTTAAGGCATCCTTTGTGAATGCCCCCTTTGATGGTTCTGCCTTGTTTGGCAAAACCATTCACGAGACACTTGTCCAGAGCGAGAAGGATGGGAAGACGCTGTCTGCCATCGAAGTCTGCTTCTCTGCTCCCCAGAGGTCCTTTTCCAAGAACCAGAAGGGACAGAAGAAGATGTGGTTCTGGAAATCACAGCATTCCCAACCTGCTCCGGACAACCAGTCCTTCCGTGGCAGAGGAGGACAGGGAGGACACCACCCTAGAGGCAGAGGGGCACCGAGAAATTTTGGGTCCAGAGAATCCTTCTCTGATCGGCCCATGCAACAGCCCTGAAGGGTTGCCCGACTGCTCCGCTCTGCAGGCAGTCGGGGGGCATTTCTCGAGGCACCTGGCAGCATGGGAGTCCATTACATCAGACTGCTGGGTGCTTCAGATTATATCCAGAGGTTACACAATCCCTATGCTTCATGTCCCCAGACTCAAGAAGCTCCCCGATGTACCACCCGATCAGAGGGAGGTTGCAGTTGTGGAAATCCGGCAGCTGCTCAAAAAAAGGGCCATCCAACCCATCCCCCCAGACCAGCTCGGATTAGGGTTTTACTCCAGGTTCTTTCTGGTGCCAAAAAAGACAGGGGACCTGAGACCAATCCTAGACCTCTCCCTCTTGAGCCTGGTGGTAACCAAGGAGAAATTCCAAATGGTCACTCTTCAATCCATTCTCCCCCTGTTACGGAGGCCTCCAAAGCAGACACCCAAGCAACTGCCACCTCAAGACATAAGACATGCAACACATAGTTCTCAAAGTCAGTGTGCTAAACAGTCACAGCCCTTAAGGCCAAACACAATGCCAGACACACTTGTTATAGGTGACTCCATAGTCAGACACACTGACGTCCCTCTCACCAGACTGAACAAGGAAAAGATCACAGTTAGCTGCCTGTCAGGTGCTAGAATCCGCCACATAACACAAGCACTCAGGTCACTCCACAGCAAGTACAAGTATGACTCAGTCATTGTCCATGCCGGTGTGAATGACCTGAGACGTACCTCCCTGGACTACATGAAAAGAGACATAGAGGAGCTCTCAGATTATGTAGCCCAGGCCGGTATGACCCTGACCCTGAGCAGTATCCTACCCTCACCAAGAATGATGCCACAATACAGAGACAAAATGATCAGCTTTAATAATTGGCTTAATTACTGGTGTCATTCTAAGGGGATCCAATGTCTGTCTGCCTGGGATGACATGCTTGACAAGCCACGCTGCTTCGCAAGGGATGGCTTGCACCTGTCACCCTGGGCTTCCGGATATTGGCAAAGGCTCTTGCCACCCCATAGTGCCTTTTTAGGCAAGGCTCAAATGATAAACCTACCACCCTAGAAAACAAAAATGGAGAAAACTAAGGGTAATACTGCTCAATGCCAGAAGTCTAAACCTCAAGATGCACGCCCTCGAAGCCCTCCTCAGTATGGAGAACATCGATGTTTGTGCTGTGACTGAAACCTGGTTCAAGGCTCCTGAGAGCACCCCAGCACTATCAGGTTATACCTCATATCATGCTTTCCAGCCCCAAAATCCGGACCGAACCACAAAAGGAGGGGAGTATCCATATTCATAAAGGATACCCACACCTCCAGGTTAGTGGCAACGCACGAAGCATCGGAGACCATCCAGGTGCAATTAACCATAGGTAAAACTGCCCTACAGTTTGTAACATGCTACAGACCACCTTCTCAAACTCAGGAAACCCACACAGCCTTCCTGAAGACACTGGAGAGTATAAATGTCTCTCCAAACACCATCATATTGGGTGACTTCAACTACCCAAACATAGACTGGGAACATTACTCAAGCCCCAACACCCTAGCCCAAAGGTTCCTTGAGTTCATAAACTCAAATGCTATGGAACAACTAGTCACCATTCCCACAAGAGGAGAAAATATACTAGACCTGATCATCACAAACATGGGGACAAAATGCTCCACACCGAAGTATATCCCTCATTGGTGAGATCAGACCATAAATTAATCTCACTGGAGATCCACATCCCACCCCACCCCCAGCAAAAGACCACAGTGAAGAACTTCTCAAAAGCAAACTTCACACTTCTTAAGACTGGAGTGGTATCCTTCAAGGCCCCCAGCCAGTGGAAACCACAACCCACGCTGCTGAAACCCTTACAAATGCCTTCTACGAGCACCTCCAGGAATGTATGGATCAAGCAATCCCTAATAAAATCAAGACCCTTTCCACCAAAGGCAGGCGCCGGTGTGGTGGACTCCAGCCATAAACAAACTCTACAACAAGAGGAGAAAGCTACTACATGACAGAGCAAAATCCTTAAATGGGAAGGCATCTCTGATCAATGCTAGCAAAAAACTACGATCACTCATAAAATCATCCAAGGCCAACTTTGAGAGAAAAATCGCTAATGACACAAAAGACAATCATAAAGCCTTCTTTAGCTATGTTAGAAACCTGGGTGGAAACTCCCAGATATGCTCAGAATTAGTACAAAATGATAAAAAATCACTGAACCCACAGACATTGCCAACATACTGGCAGACAGGTTCAGTGCAAATTTCTCCTCCCTCCCCCAAAAGGAGAAATATCTATCCCACCAGAGTCTAGCCTCCCAAACATCTCAGATGCCCAGGTGAGAGCTGCTCTCTCTAAAGCAAAAACACAGCATCAATGGGACCGGACGGTGTCCCCGGATGTGTGCTACACGAACTCAATGAGGAACTAAACCCACACATAAGGCTGCTGTTTAATCTTAGCCTTACTACAGGATACGTGCCCAAAGAATGGCGTGACGGCAACTGTGGTCCCACTCCACAAAGGCGGTGCTTCTATGGACCCTGGAAATTACCGCCCATAAGCTTGACGAGCCTTGTCTGCAAAGCTATGGAGAGGATCATAATGGAACTCATAAATAAAGACATTGGGGACCTACAGACACTGGATCCTACCCAATTTGGCTTTGTCAAGGGCAGATCCTGCCTCTTGAACTTGGTTGACTTTTTCAAAACAGTCACTAAGGCCATTGATGAGGGTAAGGCAGTTCACACAGCCTACCTTGACCTAGCAAAAGCGTTGACACAATACCCCACTCGGGCATCATAGAAAAGCTCACCAGCTTAGATGTAAACCCATATGTCACAAGATGGGTTGCAAACTGGCTCAAGGACAGAACACACAGGGTTAGAGTTGCTGGTGCCATGTCAGACTCTAAGCCGGTCACGAGCGGTGTCCCACAGGGCTCAGTCCTGGGCCCCTTTTTGTTCGGCATTTATTTTTCTGAAGTGCAGGCAAACATAGGGGGATTGTGGTTGACAAAATTTGCAGATGACTGCAAACTGGGCACCATAATTGACACTCCATCAGACACAGACATCCTCCAGAAAGGTCTCATAGAAATGGATAACTGGTGCCAGAGCCATGGCCTTAAGCTAAATGCCAAAAAATGTATAGTCATACCCTTTGGGAAAAACAAGGTAACCCCTAATTACCACATAGGTGGTAATCCATTAAACATGGAAGAAGTTATCAGGGACCTGGGGACCCAAGTTGACAGTAACCTCTCTTTTGACACTCACATTGCCAAAGTGGTTAGGAAGACCTTCTACATTGCCCACCTGATCATGAAGAGATTCACATCCAGATCAGGAGAGGTCATTGTACCCCTGTACTCTTCACTTATTAGACCAATGATTGAGTACAACGCCCCATTCGGAATGTACCTTACCCGACACCTGCAGCAGTTGGAAAGACCCCAAAAGTTCCTCATCAAAAGGATAAAGGGGCTCAAACATATGTCATATGATGCCCGACTGAAGAAACTCCAGCTCTATTCAGTCGCATACCGTCTGCTCAGAGGTGATCTGTGCCTGACATACAAGGCCATGTCCAACCCGAATTAATGGACATGCTCCACCTCAAAAAATCCAAATCCACCAGAGCCATGAGAGCAAGAGACTTAAACCTCAACACGGATATAAATAGGATGTGCTGGAGGGACAGACTCATCACCCAGAGACTCCCTACACTATGGAACTGAATCCCAGTCCATGTGAGGCAGAGCCCCTCACTGACTCTGTTCAAGAGAAATCTTGACGAGTGGATGGGAGATCGTAGGTTTACCCCGGGAATCATCTCTGTATCACTGCTGGACAGAGGCACAGCAAATTAATGGGTATAGTATTCTCATCCTAAGGGGTGGTGAAAGCCACACACACTCTGGCTAGGCTTATAAATGCCCTAGGGCAGATAGCCTAGTATGAACCTATGAACCTATGAACCTATGAACCTATGAACGGGAGAATGACTGGATGTGCTTTATAGACCTCAAGGATGTGTACTACCACATCTTAATGGACAGGTGATCCAGGAGGTTTCTCCACTTCTGGCTGGGAGCCAGCCACTATCAGTTCAGGGTCCTTCCCTTTGGCCTCACCACAGCCCCCAGGGTGTTCACCAAAGTTTTAGCAGTGACAGCGGCCCACCTGAGACTCCAGGGAATGCAGGTCTTCCCGTACCTGGACAACTGGCTCCTGACTGCCCCAACAAGGCATCTACTCTGCTCAGCCAGAGATTTTTTTCTTCGCCTAGCCTGCCAGTTAGGCATCACGATCAGTATGGACAAGTCCTCCCTTGCTCCAACACAAGTGATAGACTTCATAGGGGCCAGGTTAGATACGAGGAGTCTACGAGCCTACCTCACTTTGGAATGACTACAGAACCTCAATCTTCATGTGTGGGCCATCCCCCAATCAGAAGCTCCTCCCGCGGAATTGGTCCTGAGGGCACTGGGCTC
This sequence comes from Protopterus annectens, assembly GCF_019279795.1. Lineage (NCBI taxonomy): Eukaryota > Metazoa > Chordata > Ceratodontiformes > Protopteridae > Protopterus > Protopterus annectens. The sequence continues at coordinate 276,454,713 of NC_056726.1, read as the reverse complement.
TATGGCAGCGGCAATCACTCTCCTCCCGTGCGCTCACCTAAAGATGAGGATATTACAGTGGACCCTTCAAGTACAGTGGTCCTTCCAGCTTCTCCCTCTCTACCACCCTGTCTCTATCAGCAAAGCTTTCAGGAGGGCCCTGTTATGGTGGCTGCATTCCCTAGACCTCCATACAGGTCGTCCCTTCTGCGCTCCCCCTCCCCGGTCACAGTGACCACGGATGCTTCTCGCCTCTGGTGGGAGGGTATTGCTCAGGCAGAACTGTCCAAGGCACATGGAATGACTCAAAGACCTCCCTGCATATCAATGTTCTGGAGATGAGGGCGGTGCTGTTAGTGTTGCAAGCACTTCACAACCTTCTTCCCATTGGAACCATTGCGATACAGATGGACAACATGTCAGTTGTCTGGTATATCAACAAACAGGGGGGAACCAGGTCTTATCCTCTCTGCCGAGAGGCCCTGAGAGTGTGGGAATGGGCGATCTCCACCAACCACTTTCTAATCACAATGCACATTCCGGGATGGTCCAACATTGTGGTGGACAAACTCAGCCGCATTATTCTTTCCCCTTACGAGTGGTCTCTCAACCCCCGTGTAGCGAAGCAGATTTTTGCAAAATGGGGGCAACCCTGCTGCGATCTTTTTGCCTCTCCCTCAAATACGAAATGCGACAACTTCTTCGCCCTGATTCCCCCACCAGGGGAAGCCCCGAGAGACGCTCTAGTGCATGCTTGGCCACCCGGTCTACTTTATGCCTATCCTCCTCTACCCCTGATGCTAAAGAAATTACAGAAAGCCTCTTGGTTGGGGAGCAGGATGATCCTCATTGCCCCATTCTGGCCTCGGCAAACTTGGTTCCCTTACCTGTGGTCTCACTTGGTGAATCCTCCATGGATTCTGAATCCTAGTCCGGATCTGATCTCCTACCCATCAGGCTTACCGACCCCGAATCTGGACAACCTGAAGCTAACAGCTTGGCTGCTCCAGTTCCACTCTTAATTAGGACTCCTGGTATCTCCTCTCCAGTCAAAGCCATCTTGGTGGCAGTGCATAAACCTTCCACCAGGAAGGTTAACCACAGTAAATGGAAGCGCTTTTCTGTTTGGGCGGAGCATCATAATGTGGGCACCTTCACTGCTCTGCTAATGTCAGTTTTGGACTTCCTTACAGGGCTTTTCCATCAAGGGGCTAGCTGTTCGACAGTCAAGGTACAATTGGCAGCCATCTCCCATTACCATGTAGGACACGAGACTGGTCCATTGATGTCAGCTAAACTATGTAAAACCTTCCTCAAGGGTACCTTTTTGCTTAGGCCCCCAATCAGAGAAGCCATACCCCGTTGAGATATATCGCTAGTTCTTCAGGCCTTGACTGCTTCCCCCTTTGAACCAGCTGCCTCCGCTGATCTTAAATACCTGTCTTGGAAAACAGCATTTCTAGTAGCCATCACCTCTGCAAAAAGAGTTTCAGAACTTCAAGCTCTTTCCGTAAAACCCCCTTATTTGGTTTTTCATCAGGATAGAGTGTATCTTAGGACCAATCCATCTTTCCTACCTAAGGTGCCCTCAGAAACCAATATCAATCAGTCCATCAATCTTCCTGTTTTCTTCTCTAATTACCAGAATAAAGGAGAATACAAGCTGCACTCGTTTGATGTGCACAGGCAGCTGCATTTCTATATTCATAGGACTGCTGGTCACAGACAATCTTATCAGCTGTTCTTTTCCTTTTCTAAATTCAATTTAGGTAAAGCTGTTTCGAAGGTCACCTTATCTCACTGGATTTCCCAATGTATCCATCTAGCTTATGAGGCTTTTGGGAGGCCTGCACCTCAAAGGGTCTGTGCTCACTCCACTCGTTCCATACCTACATCTACTGCATTCAGATCTAGAGTCCCTTAGGATGATATTTGTTCGGCAGGCACTTGGGCCTCATCTCATGCCTTTATTCACCACTACAAGCTGGATGTCACCTCCAGAGGTAGAGCATCCTTTGGCTCCGCAGTGCTCCGGAACATCCTTCCATGATGGCCGCCCAAGATTCAGGTAGCTGGGGACTCTGTCCCACAGGTTGCTGACAAATGAAGTCCCTACTTCAGATTAAGAAGTTATGTACTCACCATAATGTTCCATCTGAGTAGGTGACTTCATTTGTCTGCAACCCCCCCCCCCCTCCTTCCCCCTGGCCTTCAGAAGAGTTAGATCATAGTATTATTCCTGCCTTTTCCATTTTGGGATACCTTTTCAGGTATATAGGAGGGCAAACTTGATCTGAGGTCAATAGGGGTTGGCAGGGGATTATGGGTGAGGGGAGGAGCTAGGAGCTCGGATCCATAGCTGTATAAATAATTGCCGGCTCGGATCCGATATCGGATCCAAGACCCACAGGTTGCAGACAAATGAAGTCACCTACTCAGATGGAACGTTATGGTGAGTATATAACTTCTTATTTTCCTAGTGCTGGCACATTTATCAGGACCAAATGACATTTTTATATCATCTGAAAAAGTTTTGAAAACCTGCAGTTGCACTTTCAGTTCTTCATCTAATGAGCAATACACTTTTAAATCATCAACAAAGAGAAGATGAGAAATCTTTACACTTGTCTTCTAGGAGCCAAATGACAGCCATGGCCTAAGCTGTTAAGTAAATACCTTAATGGTTTAAGGGAAAAGCAGAATAGCAATGGTGACAGAGAGTCACCCTGAAATATTCCCCTTTGAATTTTTATCCCTGTGATATTAATTTGTCCTTTATCATGTGGTTGCCACTGTTTCATGGTCAGTCTAATGTACTCAATCAGTGTAGGTTGTATCTTATGCACTTTTAAGCACCCTTTTATCCATGAATGTGGGATACTATCAAATGTGTTTTCGTAGTCAATCCCTGCCATACTTAGATTCTTCCCCTTTTTACAGTTCTCCACTATTACTTTATTTAACAACAAATGATCCTTTTTTTTCCATATGACTTTCTTTTATTGCCCTTTTGTTCTACTGCCATAATTGAGTTTTCTTCTAAATGACTATAAACTCTGTTGGCATCCATTCTCATGTATAGTTTATATGTCACCAGAAGGCAAGTTATTGGTCTATAATTTTTAGGGTAGCTTGCAGTTTCACTGTTAATTAGGAGCATTGTTTTTCCTGTTGTTAACTAGGTTGGTGTCTGTTTGGGGTGCACATATAAATAGTTCTTACTCTTGGCCTTTGTGATGTGAGGCATAATGCTGAAAACCCCACATTTAACATAATATCTCTCATTTAGGGTATTTTTCTATACTCGTAAATGAAAGAAGCCATTGTGCATCAACATTTTGGGTGAAAAGGCATGTATCTTGACAGGAAGAAGTAACAGCAAGTGCATAGTGCTCTGATAAGGTATATTTCTGTCATTCATGAACATTGTGTTAGTGTGAGTGACATGTACCAGTGTCACAGCATTGTATTTCATGACAACAGTGGTTCGACAACCAAAGATTCATGAGTGTTCAGCTATGGATGATTGTATGCAGACTTTAGTAATTTGTGATGTAATTTGCAGGTGTATGTGCTCATGCATGGGCACTGCACAGTCTAATTAGAAACAGGTATGGCAAAAAATGACACTGCATTGCACTATTCAATAGCACTCATGAATTATGTGAGAAGAGGTTCAGAAGAAGAAGAAGTACAGGCTAATATAGAAGGTCTTTGGCTAACAAAGTTCGCAGATGACTGCAAACTAGGAGCCATAATCAAAACTCCTAACAATGTGGACATCCTACAAAAGGGCCTCACTGAGACAGATGCCTGGTGTCAAAGCCATGGCCTCAAGCTCAATGCCAAAAAGTGCATTGTCATCTCCTTTGGTAAAAACTCTGTACCCATGAACTACAACATAGACGGTAGTATACTTAACACCGAAAGTGTGATAAGAGACCTTGGGACACAGGTGGACAGTAGTCTCTCCTTTGATAATCACATCACCACAGTAGTCAGGAAATCCTTTGATGTGGCACACCTCATCACAAAAGGTTTCTCATCCAGAAAAGAGGTCATTATTCCCCTCTACTCATCATTAATTAGACCCATTATAGAGTACAATGCTCCTTTTTGTATGTACCTCACAAGACACCTACAACAACTGGAAAGGCTGCAGAAATACCTCACAAAGAGGATTACCAGCCTCAAACAGGTTCCCATTGCAGACCATCTCAAAAACTCCAGCTTTACTCCGTCACATATCACCTATTCAGAGGTGATCTCTGCCTAACATACAAAGCTATGTCAAACCCAGAGCTGTTGGACATGCTCCACATAAAGAATTCCCAATCCGTCCGAGCTACACGCTGTAGGGACCAAAGCCTTGTCACCACAATAAACAGAACATGCTGGAGGGATAGATTCCTGTCCCAGAGACTTCCCATACTCTGGAATAAAATACCTATCTATATCAAACAAAGCTCCTCATTAGCATTCTTCAAGAAAAGTCTTGATAATTGGATGGGAAATAGGAAATTCACCCCAGGGATCACCTCTGTGGCTCTGCTCGACAGTGGCACAGGAAAATAATTTTCTTGGGTGGCAAAAGCCAGGGTACCTTTTTGGCTGGGTTTGTATAGGCCCCAGGGCCGATAGCCTAGTACCTACCTATGAACCTATTAACCTATGAACACCATTCTATATCATTTCCCAGTTTAAGTGCTGGAGTGCAAACATAACATTACAGAATGAAGTGTTGAGTCAACAGCACATTGAAATCCAATTATCTTGTGTATAAAAATCCATTAACAACTACAGAAGTTATACTATCCACTCATGTATTCTTTTTTTTAAATCTCTCCTTGAAGTGCACCACACTGACAAACTAATTTGCATGACTGGTGACAGAGTATTAGTGCATTCATAAGTACACCTTGAGGTGTTGAACTTAGAACAGGAATTCGCTGGTTCTCAGTGTGTTAACCTTCATACAAATATGGAGTATGGTCATACAAATAGGTGGGATTCTGACCAAATGCAGAACAGAAATGTGTTATCTTAAGGTCTTATGTGTCATGAGTCACATATTTCTCATGGCACTTGCATTACACTAATCATTATATGAATGATACATGTGTACAGCTACACAAACTGCATATCTGGTGACTGTCTGTGTATTAGAGGCATGTGGCAATTGCTGCAATGCAATTGTATGTGTTTGTGTAACATGACTGAGTAATAAAGTCAGTACAGCTATAAACAACATGTATGAGTCATAATACTTCAGAAGATTGATGACAATGAAGTAAGATTGATCCTTTCATCATATATATATATATATATACATACATACATAGATAGCAGCACTATTGTTCAGATGTGCCCATTGTACAATGCTTGTTAACACATAAATGTTTCATTGCACTTAATGCCTTGCAATGATTTCTTTGCAGATATGAGCATGTTATGAATGATTATGTAGCACATCAGGGACCATATGTGAATTCTGGTGGAAAGCTAGACAATGGAAACACTATGAAGCAAGGAAGTGTTTGGATAGCATGCTTCATAACACAATTGATAGTTGGAGCATCCCTTATAGTGTACATGCAGCTCTGCAGCCTGTTCAAGCAATGATAGTAACTTTCTCTTCATAGTGCAGTGAGGCTTAGAACAGTAGTGTGAAGGACATCAGACTAATAAGATCTCAAGGCAAAAACTCAGAAGAATTGCTATAAGCCGAGTACTGCCATTTCCCATAAGTTACAGGTGCTGCCTGTAAAAGCCGTCATGCAAATGCTGAGGAGACAGACTGTTGATGCAAAAGGGATGGGAAGAGGGAGACATTTGAAGACAGGGATAGAGACATACTAAGAGATTTGTTTATAGGACATTTTTGCTCATCATGGTTGTGTATTACTATTATTCTATCTGGCTCTGTACATACAAATGCAAAAGATAATGGGTGACAAAAGTCAACAATTAGGGAAACTTTTTTAAATACTCACCTTGTAAAATTAGAATTGTACTAGTGAATTGCATTATCCAAAGTACGTAAAGTCTGAAAATCAAATGTATGACATTACACAATGACTTCAGTCCTCAATGATTTGCCAGAATTCACAAATGTTGTGATAAACACACTTCAGATTAAGTTGCAGAAAGGTGGAAATCCTTTGAAGGTCTGTACACATTTGAGGTATTGCTCACTCAATAAAGTGGTTACAATATGGATCAGTAAGAGATAAGAGAGTGGAAATATTTATTTAGTTATTTAATTATTTTACATTTGTTGACCGGGATAGTCTGACTGGATTCATGTCCATGTTCAGCTGAGGCCCGGGGAGAAAAGCTTCAAGGTAAGCAAATAAGATTACTTAATACAATTTATACAATGGTTACATACTTAACAAGTTATACAATTCCAAGGTTTGAGAAAAAAACAGGTGCAAGTCCGGGATATGTAACACAACTAAGCTCAATTACAATTTTTAATACCATACTAGAAGTGAGTTAGTCAGGTTTGATACATTGACATAGCCAGTTTAGTTTCAAATATTGTTTGAGTCTTTTCTTAAATTGACTCAGGGTGGTAAGTAGGGTAATATCAGCTGGGAGTGAGTTCCAGGTTCTACCTACAGAGTTGGCAAAGGGAGAGTCACCAGCTGAGCTATTAGTTTTGATAGTTTGAACTAGCAATCTATTGGAAGATCGAAGCAGTCTAGGATTATTATAGGGGGTAATAATGTTTTTAAGTGCAGGAGTATTGTCTGGATTGTAAAGGACTTTATATGCCATAATCAGTTGGTTATATTGGATCAAACTGGGCAGTTCTAGCTACCCAAGCTCATTTAGATTGATACAGTGGTGTCTCCTAAAAGGCAGACCAGTGGCAAATCTGGCAATGTTGTTGTAGCTGGCAGAGAATTTGTTAAGAACAGACTTGTTTAAGTTAGTGAGTAAAGGGGATGTGTAGAGAAGAGTTGAGAGTAGGTGAGAGCGTACAGTGGCTATTCTAGCCGGTGGGGTTAGGAAGGCTTTAATCCTGTAGAGTGACCCTAGTTTTTTATTGATGGTTTTGATAGTTTGATTAACATGCAGGTCGAATTAAAGATTATTATCTATGATAACACCTAGTAGTTGTGTAGAGATTTGTGGGGAGATTATAGTGCCATTATTGGATTTTATGGTAAAGGTAAATGCAGCAGACCTATGAGTTGGTGGAAAGAGTAGCAGCTTTAATTTTTTTGGGATTTAAAATCAGACAATGACCAGAAAGCCATTTTTCTACTATGTTGAAAGTATTCTGGGTAGATGACCATAGATCTGTCTGAGATATGGCCGAGCAGATGAGGGTGGAGTCATCTGCGTATTGAATACAGCTGACTTTTGGGATGATGGTATAAAGGCCATTGATGAAAATGGAGAACAGAAGGGGCCCTAATATAGAACCCTGGGGAACACCAAGAGAGTTGGGTAGGAGGTTAGATATTTTGTTTTGCCAAAGGACAGTCTGCTCTATGCCACTCAGATAAGATTGGAACCATTGAATGCCTTTAGTATCTAGACAGAATGTTTTCAGCATGTGGATTAGTAGTTGGTGATCAACCATATAAAATGCCTTGGAGAGATCCAAGAAGAGGGCAGAGGATAGGTTATTATTGTTACGATTATGGTTTATGGTGTTAGAGAAGGCTAGGAGGGCTGAAGTGGTACTGTGGTGAGGTCTGAAGCCGTGTTGAGAGTCAGCCAAAAGATTATTCTGAATTAGGTGGTGACGCAGTTGTCTATGAATACATTTTTCCATTATTTTTGCAAGTGGAGATAATATAGCTATTGGCCTATAATTAGATAGTTCAGTAGAGCTGCCGTCTTTGTGAATTGGGATTACATAGGATATTTTCCATATGGAGGGAATTTTGGCTTCTGCTATGGTTCGATTGATTAGTATTGAGATTGGGGTATGCAATGGCATCTGCTGCTTTTTGTAGATACTCAGCAGGGAGTAGATCAACAGAGAGTGTAGTTGGTTTTAATTTTTTGATTAAGGTATGAATAAGTGAAGTGGCAACTGGTTAGAAACTGAATGAGAGTTGGTTATTGGGGGTGGTGGACTCAGGGCCAGGGGAGCTTGGAGGTAGTTGGTTAGCTAGGGCTTGGATTGTCTCAGTGAAGAATCGATTAAAACTGTCTGAGACTTCCTCAGGTGGTTTATCAATGGTGGCTGCAGGGCTTGGGGTGGAACTTTGTCCAGGATGTAATAGTTTATTTATACCTTCCCAAAACTTCTGAGGGTTGTTTTGATTTATTTGCTGAAGATTATAGTAGTAGTTTTTTGCCTTGTAAAATAGAGTTTTTAGTCTCATTCCTTGATTGCCAATAATTAATGTGATCTTGGGGGTCTTTTGTAGCATGCCATAATGCCCATGCTTTATTTCTATGGATGATTTTTTAGTGTGGACCCTTTAGAAAGCCATGGTGCAGTGTTTCACTTGTTCTTATTGAGCGAACAGGTGCATGAGAGTCTAGGATCTCAAGGAATTTGTTATTAAAGAAGATGACAGTTTCCTCTAAGTGAAGGTATTTTAGGACTAACCATTTACATGAGTTTAGTTCATCTTGAAATTTGGCAGGGTAAAATTCTTATTGTTTCTTACAGTTCTAAGTATAGGTTGGTGGGGGTTAATGGCGTTATGCTTAATTATATAAATAAGAAGGTGATCACTTAATATGATGAAGACTTAAGGAGGATAGTGGTGGATTCAAAGCATATGTAGTACACAACTGCACACACATATTAACATGAAAAAACATCATATAATTGTATGACATACTTCTGGTTTAATAAAAAAAGTGTGCAGACAGAAGGATTATCTCAGCTCACCACATAGGAACTCATGTATTGTTACATAAAATCAGACATTTAAATGACATTGATATCAATTTAAAGAAAGGTAGAATGAAGGCATCAGCCTTCAGCACAGTTGTATCAGTTGTAACAGCTCATGTATGTGACATTCAGCAGCAAAATAGATATTTAAGAGTAACTATATCGCACTTTGTTCCTTTTAGTCTGTTTTGCTATAGTGCAGTGAGCGTTATGCATAATTGCACAGAAGTAACTCTAGTAGTGTGGACTAAGACCGAAACTCATCAGTTTTTGCCATCAGACATAAACTGCCATTTACCATCAGATAGTATTGTTGCTTGGTGACACACATTGTGCAAGTTCTGAGGTCGCAGACTGATAACACAGAAGAGGGCTAGAGAGAAAGAGAGGGGGAAAAGGCTGACAGAAAACATTTCTTCTTTTGGGCCATTTCTGGCCATCATTGTTGTGTGTTACTTTTAGGTTTGTCTCTGTTCTGTCATGCCCTGTACAATAAAGTGTTCCCAAAAGGGAACAATCAGATAAACACAGATGGAGGATAATATTGTGTCAATAAAATATGTAGACAACAGTTACACACAAAATAGTCATATAAAAAGCAGTCAAAAAGACTTTTACTTAATTCTGGTCTAGAACCCCTGACACTAAGCTAAAAGTAGTCTATAAACCTGAGAATTATCTCAGCACACTACATAGGAACTCATTGTTCACATTCTTTAAATAACATAATTGAATGGACAGTTACAACATATTGACACAAGAGATAAATTCAGTAGCATCATAGATACGCAAGAGTAAAAATGAATGAGAAAGAAGGGGCAGCAAACAGAGAGAGAGAGAGAGAGACACACACACAGGGAGTGAGACATACAAAGATTTTTGTCTATGGGACATGTTTGATCATCTTTATGGTGTGCTGCTCTTAGATTTCTCCTCATAAACATTCTGCCATGCACTGTCCAGTAAAGTGTTTGGAAACGTGAGTAAGCAGGGGTAGGAGAGTAGACACATGATTAACATTGTAAGCAGGATAATGTTGGTTCAGTAAGTCACCCTTATGAGGCTGTAATGTGTTTGCAAATGCTTTAATGCTCCACTGTGAAAATGCTGTTATATATATTTTTTTATTTTCTTGCTTGGTTTATGAAAATTTTGTAATTTCAGACAAATAAAGATGTTTGTGCTCACACAAGTATTAGTAATATGAAATAACATTAATCTGGAATTGAACCCTAGACAGAAGCAAAAAACAGCATTCTACAGACATATAAATTATCCCAACATACCACATAGCAACACTTTTTTATGACATCCAGCATACTAATAAGTCTTATAGTAACTGTATGAAAATATTGCCTTTACTCTGCATTGTTATAGCACAGTAAGTTTAAGCAAAATAGTGCAGGAGATGGCAAAAGCTCACCAGTTTTTGCCATTGGACATGAAATACTATTCACCATCACTCAGCATTCATATCACTGTGATGAGGATGACAATGTTACACAGTGCGTGGAATACTAGTTGCACTGGCAACAGCCTTGGCCAAGCTATTCTAGGCCTCAGCCTTATACTGAGACATGGTATAGCCTCCATCCAGCAGCCTATGGCTGTAGTGCTTGATAAGAAGTGTCACAAGGATCCTGGACTCCTCTTCACTTCACCATTGTGCTCTAAACGGAGCACCATCCTCACCTCCACCAGATATGTCTACAGAAGTGCACCTAGGACTGTGTTCAAATTGGTGTTGAATTCAGCTTGTGTGCAGCCACACAAAGCCTTGCCAGCTGCATTTGCAAAATCAAAAGCACAAAAATGGTTTGGCAGAGACATTGGCAATAATTATATCAAAAAACAATGAAGATGTGAAATAAGGTAGTGAGATTTGGCCATGTGTAATGCTCAACCTATTTACACATGTTCCAATATTAAATAATGAAATGCTTTATGATGTTTGCTATAATTGTTGGTTAGAGGAAAAATTTTATGAATTGTGATATATGAGCTTGTGGGACATAAACACTAGTACTACTGACTAGTACCACCTGGGTACATGAGAAAAAGAAGCATAATATGACAATCATTGCTTAATAACTATCAGTGCCACAGAAGAATATCCTTTTTATGTGCTAAGTTAAGATATACTAGTTTTAAAATGAAAGAAGCTGTACTTAAGAGATGCCTGTACTTGTATGGGCAATATTTGTGTTCATAAATGCATTTTAGATGCATGGAATTGCATGACCTGAATATTACATGTTGGGCTAGTTTCCACACATATTTTATATGACATAAAACTCTCCTAAATGCATATTTATGATATGTGATGACTCATACTAATTGTAAAAAATATATATATTATGCATGTCATACCTATGCAAGTGAATTTTAAATTAGCTATCATCATTGTCATGGTCAACACACTTTGCAGAGATTGTATTACAATTATATAATAAACATTAAGGATGAATTTGTTGCAAAATCATCTTTATGATACTCATTTCTGTGAACTGCTACTTTCCTTATCAAATGTGTGACAAATCGTATTCTTACCTCCTCAGTAAAATATCTGAAATGTGGTTTCAAGCCATGTATTACGTCTGCTTTATTTAAACTCAATGTAATTATACCCTGTACTACAGAGATAGGTAGCTGACAGGTGCATTTTTTACAATCAATACTGTCCAGAGTGTTGAAAGCTGTGCACCAGTCTAATTTGCTGTAATGATGGCATTCCAAATTAAATTTTTAATTTTTGCCTTCCACTGTCAGGTGGTGTGCAAATGCAAAAGGCAAAAAATAAATACATACATAAATTAAAACAAGCTATCAATATATAGAACTCTTAACCTGACATACTCATCCTTTGATCATTGGCTTATCAGAACTTGCATTTGTGTCACATATCATTAGAGCTTTGAGTAATGGCAGTTATTCATTCAGAAAGGTGATGCACAGAATATTACATCATCTTATTTATGACACACCACAAACTTAGGCTATATGGATAACTAATGTATAATATAGTCTACAGATTTCCACATTCATGTTAGTAAATTTCTGTTCTCACATTTTGGAAACTGTCAATTTTGGCATCATGCATAGCAAATATTGTTATTCACACAAAGGATAGTTCAATTTCCCACAGCAAATCATTGGTAACAGCAATTTTCAATGACTATGTATATATATTTACAGCTTATGGTACAGAGATAGTTGCCTGAAAGGTGCATTTTCTTCACTCATTATTACCTAGAGTGCTGACAGCAGTGCAACAGCACCAGGCTATTTTGTGCAAAAAGAGGCAGCCCAATTTTTTTTTTCATTTTTATTTATTTATTTATTTTTGCCTTCAGCCATGAGTTATCGTTGTGGACTGCCAAGTATCACACAAATACAAATAGTCAAAATATGAATACAACAAAAAGTGTAGAGCTAAATTATATGTAAAACTAAAACAATTAAGGGTATATCTAGCAATAAGCTGAGTCCTTGCATCATTAACCTGACACATTCATCCTTTTCACATTTGCTTGCCACATTAGAATGAGCATTTGCATTACACATTCTTCTGGTTTTCATGTTATGCCAATTCTTCAGAAAGGGAACCCACAGCAAAGTACAGTAGCTCATTTTTGATGCAGCATGCAAAATTAATAATTACTGAATTTTAAATCTTCTTCTTCTTTCGGCTGCTCCCATCAGGTGTCGCCACAGAAGATCAACTGTTTCCATTTCTTCCTAGCCTCTGCATCTTGCTCTGTCACACTAACCACCTACATGTCCTCTCTCACCACATCCATAAACCTTATCTTAGGCCTTCCTTTTTTCCTGTTACCTGGCAGCTTCATCCTTAACATCTTTTTCCCAATATACTCTGCATCCCTCCTCAGCACATGTCCAAACCAAAAAATCTTGCCTATCTGGCTTTGTCTCCAAACCTTCCATCCCAGGCAGACCCTCTAATATACTTATTCCTAATCCTGTCCATCCTCGTCACACCCAGTGCAAATCGTAACATCTTCATCTCTGCCATGTCAAGCTCTGACTCCTGCCTTTTTGTCATTGCCACTGTCTCCAACCCATATAACATAGCTGGTCTCACTACCCTCTTGTAGACCTTCCCTTTCACTCTTACTGGTACTCGTCTGTCACAAATCACTCCTGACACTCTTCTCCACCCACTCCATCCTGCCTGTATTCTCTTCTTCACCTCTCTTCCACACTCACCATTACTCTGAACTGTTGATTCCAAGTATTTAAACTCATCCTCCTTCATCACCTCTACTCCCTGCATCCTCACCATTCCTCTATCCTCCCTCTCATTCACACACATATATTCTGTCTTAGTCCTGCTGACCATCATTCCTCTTCTCTCTAGAGCATATCTCCAAATCTCCAGGGTCTCCTTCACCTGTTCCCTACTCTCACTACAGATCACAATGTCATCTGCAAACATCATAGTCCACGAGGACTCCTGTCTGATCTCGTCTGTCAACCTGTCCATCACCATTACAAATAAGAAAGGGCTCAGAACTGAACCTTGATGTAATCCCACCTCCACCTTAAACGCATCCATCACTCCCACCGCAGACCTCACTGCTGTCACACTACCCTTGTACACATCCTGTACCACTCTTACATACTTCTCTGACACTCCCGACTTCCTCATACAATACCACAACTCCTCTCTAGGCACCCTGTCATATGCTTTCTCTAAATCCACAAAGACACAATGCAACTCCTTCTGACATTCTCTGTACTTTTCCATCAACACTCTCAAAGCAAACATCACATCTGTAGTGCTTTTTCCTGGCATGAAACCAGACTGCTGATCCTAATCATCACCTCCCTTCTTAACCTAGCTTCCTCTACTCTTTCCCATACTGAATTTTAAATAAAATGTAGCATTGCCAGGATGACTAATTGATAGATATGAATAAGTAATCCGGCATATATGAGACATTTTTCTAAATTCCACATGTAATGCTTTTATGTTATCAAACTTTGTGAACTGTCTTATGTAACATGATTCATAGCACATGCTGTTATTAATAATAAGAAGAGTTTACTTTCCAACAAAACACTTTGTTAACAGCAATTCACAAGGATTACAGGTAATATTTTTACCACTTATCACCCAGACGTTATAGTCTGTGCAACACATATACCAAAATGTGTGTCAGTAGTTATTAGGAACCCCAGAGTAAAAATATTTTTACATTGGATTTGGACATGCCATTACCTTTCTCTAAACTCACTACAGTTACACTTTGTGCCACAGAGACAGGTAGCTAACAGGTGCATGCTTTTCAGTTGGTGCTGATGGAAGCGCAATGGCTTCAAGCTTATTTGCACTACTGAAGGCATTCCAAATTAAATTTGTGAATTTTTATTTTAGGAGGCAAACTTTTGTTCATTGATCATGACTGCTGACTGTCATCAGTGTGTACTGTCAAGAGGCATGCAAAGGATGAAGTAAAAATATATATATTATAAATTAGAAAATAAGGATTTAAAATGTAACTTACTGATGTTTTATGCACGTTGTTATCTTATAGCATGAATACATGCTCATACAGCACCCTACTTGGATCTGTATCTTGAAACCATGCATTAACAAGTCACATTTGAGGTTAGTTTTACTATTTGACACAGTCACAGACATATAATATAATAAAGAGAAAGTAGATTACATATACTTAAGATGTGACATCGTATGAGTTTATGTTAAAGGTGCAAGATAAACATTTTTCACAGTTGTCCTTTATAGTTTGCCAGTAGATGTGTAGGTGAATATCATACTCAGAACATTTACTGTAATAATTCCTGTCACAGTAGTAACTAATATTTGCAATACTGCAATTGTTTTCTTCTCTTTGTTTTGTGAGAATCATTCTCTTTTTTATGCTTTTCTAACATGAATGTGATATAATTTACTTTGAGTTTGATATGTTTGTATATGCAAATGTTATGCACTTTATTTGCATTACAGATAACTTTTTACTCAAAGGCACTGTGTGATCATAACCACTTAATAATAAAACACTTATCTCCTATGTCAGTCAATGTAATACTGACTTTTTGGTAACTCTATTCTCCCTGACACATTCTCAATCAGTGTACATCAAACTGGCAAAAATGTGAAACACTAATTATTCTTGCAGTAAGACTAATCATTCAAACTTGCAAGCTTTAGCGGCAGCACTTCTTAATGCTTGTTCTTGTACTGCTAGCTCATGCTCATGGAATTGTGTAGGTCCTGACACCATGTTTATCTACCCAGCATTTAGTGTAGATTGTATGATTCATGAATGCTAATGAGGTGATGCCTGATTTGCATATTCACAGTGCTCACAGGGTGAATCTGACTATAAAAAGCTAATCATGTTGGTAAGGCACTTGTGTAATAGTAGGGAAGGCTGGATACAGTGACCTCAATACTGCTGTTTCACTGCTGGAATTGCAATTGTGTACTTTCCTATAGATTTTGTAAAGGTATGTAATGCTTATCCACAAATGAATTTATTTTTACATTACTAACAGCTTACATTTCACAATAGCATTGTTTGCTGTCTCCATTTTGTCTACTGGTGTTATCATAGAATGTATAGCACTTATTTATTTTACGTAAACTCAAGTAAAATGGGGGTTACCTGCCTTTATAGTAACATTCTCTAGGAATTCTGCACAATCATTATAAAACAGTTTTATATGACTATTAGCAATGGGAAGGTTACATGTGCATTCCAACAAATGAGCTAAGACTGATATGTGCCTGAGGTCAACGGAAGAGGATATCAAAAATGTGAAACATGTTTAACTTCTTCATTTTAATGAAATATTTTGTTAATGCGACTATCTATTATGGAGTTACACATTTTTTGTTATCCTTGCAAAGTTTTATTATTAATATTAATTGAATTTTTGGGGGAGACTGGGAAATTTTTATAGTTGTGTATTACCTGTGCATAGTTCTAGAGAGTCAAACATTTACATTTATTTTGTTCATGATGCCTGCAAATATTTATTTGTATTATTTTGTTAATAGTCACTTTGCTTAATTTACATTTTTTGTCTTATTTTTAATTACATACAGGGATATAGAACCCAAGAAATGTTACCCATGCATACTATTATTCAGAAATGTGGAGAATGAGGTGACTTTAAAGGCCCTATGGTGGCATGGTTCACACTTGTTGGAGAGAGGCAACGTTTATGAGTTCGACAATGACTGTATTTGGGAGCAGGTGGTTAGTGATGTGAATGTTGTAGGAGGCCATGGCCATGATTATGGAAATATCAGACATTGTGCCAGTGGCATGATAACCAAAGCAAATAACCATTCTGTTGATATTGCATGGGAACAGATGGCTAATTGTGGTAGTCCTGCTACTGAACCACCACTTACTGAGACAGAAGAGTTCCTGTCAACTGTTAGGCATCAAGACAGCTCATCAGGGGGTTCCCAAGTCATGGATGATGTAGGTACTGAGGTAGGGTATGACCAAAGCGAGTCTACTGGTGACTGTCCAGGTGTACCATATTCAAACTAATTTTATATATATATATATATATATATATATATATATATATATATATATATATATCAGATTTCTATATTTATATATATTATATATATATATATATATATATATATATATATATATATATATATCTATATATCAGATGGTGCAGTGGTGCAGTGATAGCGTTGTCACCTCACAGCAAGAGGTTTTCCGGTTTGATTCTGGGCTGGGGTGTCTTTTGGGCTGAGTCTGCATGTCATCTCTGCATTCGTGTGGGTTTCCTCCAGGTGCTTCAGTTTCCTTTTACATTATAAAGCTTCTGGAGCATTTCTCATTGGGCCCCCATTGAAAATTGGCTTTGTTCCAAGTCAGACTTTCCTGGTAAACAAATGTTAAAAAAATAAATATATGCACACGCACACACACACACAGACACATACATATGTATATATATATATATATATATATATATATATATATATAGAGAGAGAGGGGTGAGCAATTTAGAGGGATGGCAGAGAAAAGAGAGTGAGATAGAGGGATGGGGAGAGAATGAAAGTAAAGAGAAGATTGTCTAAATATACAGGTGTATTTTGTTGCTGTTTATCATGTGTCATTTGCATTGTAATGCCTGCCATCCCTCTTTCATCTCCATTTTTTTGTCTAGGCTCATCTGGTACTGAGTTTTCATGGCTACCTGCAAATGGAGTGTACATACCTCTTGTTTCTTATATTATGCTGCATAAAGTTAATTTATAAAGTCCTTTTTTAATTACAGTTGCATGTATTATAGTTTAAATTAAGTGTTATATAACATAAGTTTGATCAACATCAGCGTTTATTCTCTTTCTCTTTGTTGTGTTAATTACCAGCACTGTTGATCTTCTACCACCTGATGTCAAAGTATTGTTAACTTGTGATGATGGTGGTGAAGAAGAGGCACAGTCTGGGAATGTAGATTGTCAGTCTGACACTGAGGCTGTGGCTCCCAAATCTCCTGCCCATATTTTGGACACAGTCAGTTTTCCTGTGTGTAGCCATGACATGGACCCTTCAGAAATAGGACAGGTTGAGGGTAACATGGTTGATGAAGGTGGGGTGCTTACTCCAGTTGTACAGCTGGCTGAGTCTCACCCTAAGTATGGTGAGGATAAAATACCACACAAGGCTATTGGTAGAGGTGCTTTGAGGAGGCCTGCTGTCAACTCTCCTCCTGATGTTAATGTTATTAGGTGCCATGCAAAGTATGGAAAGTATGTGTTGGGCTGTTATGGAGGTATAGGCATGTTCCACCAGGGATTTGGAAGAGATCATCTGAGTACTGCAGGCTGTGCATTCAGATTTGCAAAACTGCCTGAACTGTGTGGGCGACTCTCTGAACAGGATGAATAACACACTGGATTGGGCAGTATCTGTAATGGAATGCCTGCTGGGGTGGGTTGGCATCCATGTGGCTAGATAGCTGCTACATCATCTGGTGTTAGCTGACATGTTGTGCCAGATCCCACTTTTGCAGTCACACTACATTCACTGCTGCATCAACGATTGAGGTGTCCATACCCAGACATGGTAGACCACATGTTCATGGTCATAGACATAAGCATGATGAGAGCTTATCCAGCCGACATCATTCACATTCAGGTAGCACCCCAACTTTTAGCCAGGCCCTGGAACTAGTAGTGCAACTCTTGGTAGAAATAGTTCTTATGGACAGGGGTGACAATGGTGAATTGACTACTCTACCATGCATGGCTCACACCTGTCCTACATGCTAGACATAGTGCTTACACAAGTGTTTTGATTGTGTTCATGCAGACCAACACACATTAAAAATCATCCTGCCCATAACACCTCACAGAGACACAAGTTATATAAATGTTACTACTGACTGATGTAGATCTGTTTGATACTGGCCCTGACAATTATGCATCTCTGAAAAACTTCTTCTCACTCCCACACACTCACTTGTTCGATGACAGGCTTGGCCTACTGTTAGCCCCAACCCATCCTGTGCAAGTGATGATGACAGTGCACTGTCATTTACACATTTATTTGTGACTTAGGCTTACCTATGTTTAATGCACAAAACTGTTTTTACTGTTGTGACTGTGATTTTATGCATTTTGAATTTCCAGTATTACTGCATTTTATACCATAATCTGTGGTGGTGCAGTGGCAGCGTTGTTGCATCACAGCAGGAGGTTATCTCATTCGATTCTCAGCTGGAGTGCAGGGAGTGTCTTCGGTGTGGAGTCTGCATGTCCTCCCCGCAGTTGGGTGGGCGTTCGAAAGACATGCATAAATGGGCGTGCCTTTGGTGAAGGTTGAACATCGAGCTGGCACCACGGCATTCATCAAAATCTACTGCCAATCATTAGTGGACCGGAGTTCCTCTGTGGCGACCCCTAACCGGGAAAAGCCAAAAGACAACAACAACAACTGCATTTTATAGCATAGGCTAGATTCAGACTTGCTTAATATAGACCGTTTGATATCACTTGAGCACTAAAACCAGCTTTTCACTGAGATACTGAAAGATCTGAAGCATCTGTTGCTTCTAACTCATTATAAGTGCCTGCTTTTGCTCTTACATAACAATTTTAATTTGTATTTGCATTCTACTCTCTGTTTGAATTGTCTGAACTGTTTTTGTCACATTTTATGGTATACTGTACTAGTTCTGCTGTAGTATAGCCCAGTTCCAGGTTTTCTGTTTCTGGGTCTGCTTTGTAACTTCTATGCATCAAATTGTTGGTGAAGGCCCTTCTGCACCCTTGTGTGAGGAGACTGCTGTCTGGGTCCCATCTAACTGAAGGTGGTTGGACTACAGCACAGAGAGAACATCCTTATTGGCTAGTTTGAGTTCAAGGGGCAATTTTTGTTTTATTTAAGCCCCACATTTGTGCTTGTTTGCATGTAGTGCACCATTGTACAGTGCTGCATTGCAGTGGTTACTGTTGGTGGTTATAGATGCAAATGTTTTGCTTGTTAAATTTTCCATTAGCACTTTGCTTGTGATCCTCCAGAGGTTTTTTGCACCCCTGTTCTACTGTCAGGTGGAACACTAAGCCTATGCTCAGAGGTACCAACACACCTCTTACCCACTAGCCATTCCTAAGTGTGACCTCTTGTCCTGACCATATAAATTTACCTAACACTATGGATGGACAATTTCCCACAGTTTCTCCAGCCAGCTTGGTTGACATGGACATCCTGAGGCAGTGTAGCAACTGCCTCATGTTCACCTACAACCCTCTACTCCTAGTCATCACAAACTCAACATATGAAAGACTCAGCTATATAAAGAACTTTGAATCCATGTTCTCTCATGCACCAGTCAGTACATATGATAATGAGCAGGTTGTCAGCATGCACACTGTACCTCCTACTCCACCTAAACCCACATCACACATACCTACATATGTGGAGGTCCTCACCAGAAACATACCTAAACATCGGAGACCTTCAAAACAGAAAGACAAGCACAGTACATATAATACTTTCTCTGCAGAACACGATACATGTAATAACTTATGCACCAGTGTTTAACCTGTCAAGCCCTTAAGGCTGTCCACAAAACCAAACATATGTCAATAATATCATGCAACATGACACAGACTATATATTTTTTGGTCAGGATGGATGGATCATACTGCAGCATATCACCTGATATCTGGACATTGAGAATCTTGATTTGAGCAAGCTGAATACATGTCCTTTGATATTCCTATTTTAACCATGGATATTGTTGTATCCTTGCTCAGTGGGGTTGCGTGGATGTTTATGGGTGTCATGATCCAAGGTTCCAGTCCATAACCTAAATTCCCCACTAGATACCTTTGTGGAAAGTCACCCCCAGAAAACTTCAGGTACAAGTCACAAGTGTGCCATATGTGTAAGTCAAGAAAACTACTAGGGTTACCTACACATACACACACACACATTTATAGATGATCTCTGGGGCACTTTAGACCACCTGACAGTTGATACAGTTGTATCTTTTCCTGCCAGATGTAACTTCTTCTCTGTTCACTTGGTGGACTTTTATTTCTATTTGTGTACAGTGTATTCCCCTCAGAACCTTAGAGAATTGTGCTATGGCATAGAATTACTGCATGGTTGTTAGTCTCTCTTCTTTCTTACATGGAAACCGTATATTATTCCTTGCATGCTGAAGCACTGCATTAAGAAATTGATATAATATTCTAGAGGCTGGGACATGTGACATTCCTAATGTATCTCCTATGGGTCTCTAAAAAGTATCTGTAGGTAGTATATGTAATGCTAAACATGCTTTGGTTCAACTGTGCTGGCTATCCATTATTTCCCCAAGGCCTCAGGTGAGGGCGACAGAGGTTACATATTTTCTCTGCAGTACCCCTGTTCACCTTGTATCGCTCTACAAATTCTGTATCATGCAGTTCATAAGTCAAATGTAGACTGAACACTCTTTTTCTTCTAGGCCAAGGTGGTCTGGTAGCAACAGCAGCAGCAGCACCTTGTATTAAAGCCTTTTCCAAATACAGGTTAATAATAGCAACAGCAGCCACTACCATTGTTTTCCTGAGTCTTTGTGGCTGTATTCCATTCAGGACAAAAGGGAGCACTGTGTGTTAATGAGTACTTTATATGTTTCTGAATAGCTCCACAATGTTTGATTGCTTACTTTGCATGTAAATTGGGT
>NC_056726.1:276398649-276428649 GCF_019279795.1 Protopterus annectens | reverse complement strand
TGAGGGAGACAGGTGGAACCCCTGGGACAAATTTGTGTTTTCCCATCCATTCATTAAGGTTGCACTTGAACAGGGTCAAGAAGGTACTCTGTTTGACATGTATGGAAAGTCTATTTCAGGGACAGGGCAGCCTCTGGGAGACAGACCTGTCTCTCCAGCAGGTTTTGTTGATGTCGCATATTAGATTCAGGCCTTTCTGTGTGTAAGGTGCGAGGTCTTAGACTTACGGATATGGAGCATCTCTAGTAGGACAGGGTCCAAGACTGCCTTGTACGTGAGACACAGATCACCTCTGAGCAACCTGTACGATATGAGTCGAATGATAGTGATTTCAGCCTGTCCACACAGGACAGGTGTTGGAGGCCATGGATTCTCTTTGTGAGGTATTTTTGTGGCCTTTCCAGTAGGTGCAGATTTTTGGAGAGGTACATACCAAATAGGGCATTATACTCAATTATTTACCCAATGAGGGAGGAGTATAGAGAGATAATAACCTCCTTTTTTGGGATGCAATCCCTTTCCTTATGAGATGAACCAAGTAAAAAGCTTTTCTGACCACTGCTGCTACATGATGGTCAAATGTGAGATTGTTATCAATCTGAGGACCCAGGTCTCTCACCACAGGTTGTGTATTTAGGGGATTGCTGTTGATGTGGTAATCAGTATGGGCCATATTTTTGACGAGTGTGGTATGATGATACATTTTGTTGTGTTTAGCTTGAACCCATGACTTTGGCACCAATCATTAGTTGCTGCAAAACCCTCTTGCAATATGTTAACATCATTTGGGGAGTCAATGACAGCACCCAACTTACAGTTTTCCACAAACTTGGTCAGCCACAGGACTTTTGTCTTTGTCTGGACCGCCGAGAATTAGATGTCAAACAGTAGGGGTCCCAGGAAAGATCCCTGGGAGCTCCACTAGCGACAAGTCTACTATCAGAGGTGGAGGCACCTATTTTGACCTTGAGGGTCCTGTCAGTGAGCCAGTTGGCCTTCCACCTGATGAGATTGGACTTTATGCCAAGTTTGGTTAGCTTTTCAATAATGCCAGAGTTGGGAATTGTGCAAAGACCTTGGCCAAGTCAAGGTAAGCTGTCTGTACTGACTTTCCTTCATCCAGGGCCTTGGTGACAGTCTCAAAGAAGTCAACCAGGTTCTGGCCTTGACGAATCCAAACTGAGTGGGGTCAAGTGCTTGGAGAATGCTTATGTCCTTGTTTATGAGATCCATAATAATACACTCCATGGCTTTACAGATCAGACTTGTCAAGCAAATGGGGTGATAGTTACCAGGGTGAGTAGTGGCACCACCTTTGTGTAAGGGAATGAGAATGGCAGTTTTCTTTGTTGTGTAAATGGCAGTTCTCCATTCTGTTGGGATGAAGCCTGTACTTAGACTGTGGTTGAATAGGGTGCTCAATGGCAAAGCTAGTTCTTGCTTGAGATGGTGCAGAATACAGCCTGGGATACTATCAGGTCTCATGGAAGTTGTGTTTAACACTTGATCTATGGAGATGTAAGATGTGGGACAAGAACTGAGGATATCAAAAGGGCCTTTGGGGGGTCAGGAGGTGATGTTTGTGCTGAACCTATCTGCTAGCAGGTTGGCTAAATCAACAGGATCAGTGTAGGTGATACTGTTAAGTACTAATTTAGAATAAACCTGGGCTTTGCCATGGAGGTTCCTGACTTAACTGAAGAAGGCTTTGTGGTTTCCCTTTGTTTTGGAGGCTAGTTTCGATTCATAATTGGCTTTGGAGGTTTTTACTAGTGATCTAATTTGCTTGTTGAGGCTAAGGAGGGAGTTTTTCTAGTTTGAAATTAGTTCCTTTTTGCCCTTGGACAACAGTTTCTTCCTTTTGTTGTAAAGCCTGTTGATAGAGGATAGCCACCAAACGGGTTTGTGTTTCCTTGAGGAGGAGGTTTTAGTTCTGTTGGGTATGGCTGAGTCCATGCAGTTGTACAGGTGCTTGCATACTGCATTGATGTACTGTTCAGCATAGTTATCTGCATCCTCTGAGGGGGGCGGTGGTATGAAGCTACTGATACCCTCCACTCATTCACTCCACTGGAGCTCAGTAAGTTTGCACTGTAACTTCCAATGGGCAGAGCCTCAGCCTTTTGACATAAATTATGGCCTTGCATTTCAAACAAATGTTCATATGTCTAGAACCATAGAGGCTATGAAAGAAGTATAAATGGTACACCCTTCAGCACAAACTACTTTTACAGTGGTAGTATTCTTTAGGTCCTAGGTCTTAAAGTGAATTTTATAAGTCAAAGTAAACACAGTAGCAATTATGTTTGTAATATTTTGTAAGCAACTTACAATATCTCAGCAACCACTCAAGTTACACGCATATTGTCAGCAGCATTTTATTCATCTAGCTGAGAGCTTTCATATGAGGCTAGGGAGTTCTGTCTGTGTTACATGGTTGTCTCATTAGAAAATTTTGAAAATTATATCTATATAAATTAATATCATAAAAAGAACTGTTAATATCTTGTTTTTTGCACTAGACAGAGATGAAATATTAATGCAATTGAATTTGCCATTGTGTAAAGTTGAATTTGCCATTGTGTAAAGTTTAAGAAAAAAATATTTTAAAACATTGTACATCGCATGGTTTTGGAATTATTGATGCAAAAAGGGACAGGCAATATTTGACGCCTACAGGGGTCAGTGGGAGTTAACTGCAGATGCACCTAAAGGCGTCACTCGGATGTAATGAGGTAGTTAGAGTTTGAGAAGTTTTTTTAGCTTGATTATGGTTGTGGGGGTTTGGTGGGATAGAAACTTTGAATTTTCACGCACAGTTTCATTCACAAACAGCCATCATATCAATTGCTGACGTAAAGTATCTATTTTGACTCTGCCAGGATTAAAACTAAAATACCAATGATAGCATTAATTTACTCTATTGCACAGAAACAGTAGTTACAGGCTTGTGTGGCTGTTGACTTTACTCAAATGCACATTAATCTTGTAAAGCCACAATTACAACAGTTAACAGCAAAGCCAGGCAACTCATTTAATTCATAAACACCACCCCATTACCTAACTAAAGCAACTAAATTTTACCCTGTCAGGATTAAAGTAGACATTATAGTAAGAGTTGGGTTGCACGCTTGTATTACTTTCATTATATTGACAGAAACATTAGTTACAGGTTGTGTTTGCCAGCCAAATGCGCATTTCATTTTAATTATTTTACTTTTGTTTACCTGGGTTTCTACAACTGGCTTTAGTTGAAAAAAAAAACCTTTTCAGCGTATGTCCAGGGAGAAAAGCTCCAACATCTTAGAAATATTTTTAAACAAACATTTAGTATATACATGGACAGATATGAAATAACATACATTAAGAATTACTCATAATCTTGCTAATTATTTGACATTCATCTTAAATTATAGACAAAAAAGTATTACAGTTTTCCAAAGCTGGAATTACAACAAAAGTAAACTTTAGGGCCAGTTGTTTTATAGGTTCATAAGTAGGTACTAGGCTATTGGCCCAAGGGCTTACGTCAGCCTAGCCCAAGAAAGTTATTTTCCTGTGCCACTGTCGAGCAGAGACACAGAAGTGATCCCTGGGGTGTATTTCCTATTTCCCATCCACTCATCAAGATTTTTCTTGAGAGTGCTAATGAAGAACTTTGCTTGACATAGATGGGTAGCCTGTTCCAGAGTATGGGATGTCTCTGGGACAGAAATCTATCCCTCCAGCATGTCCTGTTTATTGTGGTAACAAGATTTAGGTCCCTAATCTCCACTGCCTACTCCACCCACAGTATCTGATTTGATTTTATGAGGTTGAAACCAAAAAAAAAAAAAAAAAAAAACAACAAAAAAGATGACTGTCATTAAGGCAATACAGAGCTTGTGATCAATTTTATTTCACACAAATGCACATTAATCTTGCAAAGTAAACCAGAACTGCAATCATTCCATTTGCACATAGGCATTGCCCCCATTCCAGCTGCCTACCCAGAGAATCTGCTTTGAGCCTACAAGGTTTAAAATAATGAAAATAAAATACCAAAGTTACATTACTGTATTTCTTTCATATCACATAACCAGGAACTTGCATGTGATCTTACTTCAGTTCACCCATACACATTTCACTCATGCATAGAGTTTGTTTCAACAACAAAACATTGGCAAACCATCCGAATGTATCTTGACTAACCCTTCAAAAAGATATTAGGTTAAAAAAATAAAACATGTCATCCACCAACAGTTTCTTAGAACACATTGCATACCTAGTATCTCTTTGACGGGTTCATGTCAAACCAACGACATGCAAACGAACGACATTCTCTATATAGAAACGAAACCACCGACATTTCAAAACATCGACAGTACATTTATACGTAAGTACGGTGCTAACATGGGTCCTGCAAGGGGGAAGTAGTATGGGTACAGTGTCATATCATATCCTTTACTTCCCCCTTGCAGGACCCATGTTAGCACCGTACTTACGTATAAATGTACTGTCGATGTTTTGAAATGTCAGGTGGTTTTGTTTCGATATAGTGAATGTCGTTGGTTTGACATGAACCCCTCTTTGACACCTACCAGGATATTATATGAAAAAAAAATAAAACAGAAAGTCATCAACAGCTCCCAAAATATACAGACCACTAGAATCTAGTTGACCCTGCCAGTGTATTATGTTAACAAAAGAAAATCAGCAACAGTCCTCAGAACACATAGGTTCATAGGGTCATACGTGTGTACTAGGCTAATGGCCTTGGAGCCTTTACAAGCCTAGACCACAGGATTACCCTGACATCATGCCACCTGACCTTAGTTCCCACTTCCTCTGTCGAGTCGAGCCACTGGAGTGATCCCCAGGATGAATTTTCTATTTCCCATCCACTCATCAAGATTTCTCTTGAAGAGTGCCAGTGAGGTGCTCTGCTTGACATGTATGGAAAGTCTATTTGATAGCATGGGCAGTCTCTGGGTTATGAACCTGTCCTTCCAGCATGTTGTCTTGATTGTGGTAATGAAGTAGAGGTCTCTGGAGTGTGTGATGTGGAGGGATTGTGATTTCTTTAGATGTAGCATTTCTAACAGAGCTAGGTCAGATATGGCTTTGTAAGTCAGGCAGAGATCGTCTCTAAGTAGGCAATATGAGACAGAGAATAGTTTGAGTTTTTTGAGTCTGTCCATATAGGACAAGTGTTTAAGGTCTAGGATCCTCTTTGTGAGGTACTTTTGTGACATCTCCAGTTGTTGCAGGTGTCTAGTGAGGTACATGCCAAATGGGGCATTGTACTCAATGACTGGCCTAATGAGGGAAGAGTAGAGGGAGACAATGACCTCATTCTTCCTGGATACAAAACCCTTAGTAATGAGATGTGCTTCATAGAAGGACATTTTGACCACAATAGCAATGTGGTGGTCAAAAGAGAGGCTGTTGTCAACTTGTGTTCCCGTATCTCTTATAATTCCTTCAGTGTTCAGTGGACTACCATTGATGTGGTAACTCATGGGAAATGGGTTTTTCCCAAAGGGGATGACAACACTTCTTTTGGTATTGAGCGTAAGGCCATGGTTCTGACACCAGTCGTTGGTCTCACTGAGGCATTTCTGTAGGATGTCAACATCACTTGGAGACTTAATATTAGCTCCCAACTTGCTATCATCTGAGAACTTTGTCAGCCAGAGTCCCTTTGTGTTTGCCTGGACATCAGAGAAGTAGATACCAAACAGGAGAGGACACAGGATATAACCCTGTGGGACTCCACTCATGATGGGTCAGCAGTCTGACTTGGAGTCAGCTACTTTCACACTGTGGGTTCTATCTGTGAGCCAGTTTGCAACCCACCTAGTGATATATGGGTTGATGCCTAGCTTAGTGAGTTTTTTTATGATTTCTGAGTGGGGAATGGTATCAAATGCCTTGGCCAGATCAAGGTAGGGTGTATGAACCACATTGCCTTCATCCACAGCTCTGGTGACTGACTCAAAGAATTCGAACAAGTTGAGCAGGCATGATCTACCCTTCACAAAACCAAACTGTGTGGGATCCAGAATTTGGAGATTCCCTATATCCTTGTTTATTAAGTCCATGATGATGTGGTCCATAGCTTTGCATATCATACTCATCAGGCTAATGGGGCGATAGTTCCCAGGGTCTGTAGTCGCTCCTCCTTTGTGGAGAGGGATGACTGTAGCAGTTTGCCATTCACTAGGGACAAAGCCTGAGGTGAGGCTGTGATTGAACAGGGCACACAGGCAATATGCCAGTTCACTCTGTAGTTCATGTAGAACACAACCAGGGATATTGTCAAGTCCCATAGAAGCTGTATTTTTAGCCTTGGACAGTGCTGTTTTAACCTGTGCAGCAGTAATACTGGGTGACTGGCAATCTACTGGTATTGTGATTGGTCATTTGGGGGGGGGAGTAAAGTTGGCACTGAATCAGTTAGCCCATATATTGGCAATATCTGTTGGCTTGGTATAGGAGGTAACATTGTGCAGCAGCTCAGAGCAAATCTGGGTATTGCTGTGGAGATTCTTTACATAACTATAGAAGGCTTTGTGGTTCTCTTTACTGTCTGCTGCAATCCTGTTTTCATAGCTAGCTATAGAGGATTTGATGAGGGATCTCAACTTTTTTTAAGGCTGATAAGGGGTTTTTCCAGTCTTGGGACTTAACCTTATTCCTCATCTGCTTCCCCCTTCTTTTGTAGAGTTTGTCTATGGCAGGGGACCATCAGATTGGCTTTCTTTTTTTGGAGGAGAGCATCTTGGTTTATTTGGGTATGGAGAGATCCATGCATTTATGTACGTGTTCGTACAGTACAATGATGTATGATTCTGCAGTCATGCAACTATTCTTCATTTGCATGGGTGCCGTGAAGTTAGCCACCTCTGCTTTTAGGAGCCCAAAGTTAGCTTTGGAGAAGTTTTTCATGGTGGTTACCTTTGCGGGGGGGGGGGGTTGTTGGAAGGGATGTGTATTTCCATGGTGATTAGTTTGTGGTCAGATCTAACCAGGGAGGTGTTGACTATTGGTGTAGAGTAACAGTCCCCCATGTTAGTAATGACCAGGTCAAGGATGTTGCTACCTCTAATGGGGTAAGAATGAGCTGGTCCAGGGCATTGGAATTAATGAATTCCAGGAAACATTGGGCAAGTGTATGGCACATGAGTAGTTTTCACAGTTAATAGAGGGGTAGTTGAAGTAGCCCAGCATGAGAGTATTAGGTTGGACCCTAATATTCTCCAGGGTGCTTAGGAATGTGGAGTGTGAGTCTTGGGACATGGTTGGGGACCTATCGCAGACTATGACCTGAATCGCTGTCTTATCCAATGTTAGCTGCACCTGAAGTATCTCTGATGCATTATGTTGGGCTACCAGTCTGGAGGTGTGAACATCCTTTATGAATATGGACACACCACCCCCTTTGGAGCTTCAGTCCAAGTTCTGGGGCTGAAAGGTGTGGAATGAGTTATAGCCTGGTAGTGCAGGGGTGCTTTCTGCTGCTTTAAACCAGGTCTCTGTTACAGTACAGATGTTAATATTCTCCATTTTAAGGAATGATTCGAGTGAGTGCATTTTGAGATGCATTACCTTCTTATATCTGGTTAACCCTGCCAAGATATTATATTAAAAAAAAGGAAAGTAATCTACAACCCCCAAAACACACAGACCACTAGAATCTTGTTGACCCTGCTAGTGTATTAGGCTAAAAAATGAAAATCATCAACAGTCCCTAAAACACATTATCTCCCTATAGCTGGTTAACTATGCCAGGTGCCAGGGTATTATATTAAAAAAAAATAAAAAAGAAATTCATAAACAGCCACAAAACACACAGACCACTAGAATCTGGTTAACCTTGCTAGTGTATTATGGTAAAAAAAAAAAGAAAATCATCAACAGTCCTAAAAACACATTGCCTCCCTTAATCTGAATAACCCTGCCAGGATATTATATTAAGAAAAAAGAAAGTCATCAATGGCTCCCAAAACACGCAGACCCCTAGAAGCAGGTTGACCCTGCCAATGTATTATGTATTATGTTAAAAAAAGAAAAATCATCAACTGTTCCCAAAACACATAACCTCCCTATATCTGGTTAACCTTGCCACAATATTATATTAAAAAGAAAAGTCATCAACAGCTCTCAAAACACACAGACCACTAGAATCTGCTTGACCCTATAAGTGTATTATGTTAAAAAAGAAAATCCTCAACAGTCTCCAAAACATATTACCTCCATATATCTGGTTAACCCTGTCAGGACATTATATTAAAAATAGAAAGTCATCAACAGCTCCCAAAACACACAGACCACTAGATTCTGGTTGACACCGCCAGGATATAATATATAAAAAAGAAAAAAAAAAAAAGGCATCAACGGCCCCTGAAACACACAACCCACTAGTAGCTGGCTGACCCTGCCAGAAAAAAAATGCAGAAAGCATCTAGTTGGCCTTGCCAGGAAAAAAAAGGAGGACTTACCTTACACATTAACCCAATTGCTGTGTCTCCACTCTCTTGCTTTCTCCCTCACAGCTAAAGCGTGGGAAGAGAATGTAAGAATAACAGGACTAATCAGCAGCCATGTCATGTACGTGACAGGCTGATGACTTCCCAGTTCTGTCAGCCAGGTTCTTATTTCTTGCAGTTCCAATCGGGGTCTATATCAGTTCACCAAGAGAATAGGTCACCTTAAATCTTAAAAAAATATGTTGTTGTCTCCAAGTAGGCTATGAAGTTATATAACTCATCACTAGTACCTTCCCATAATAAAAACACATCATCAACAAAACATGTACAGTACTTCAGTTGTTGCTGCCATCTAAACATATTGTTGTCAAATATAACCCGATTCTCTGAGTATGCTAACACATTACGTAAAATTCCTTCTATGGTCATTAACCCATAGTCTTTAGAAATAACTGTGAATAAACTATTTATATCCAATGTTACAAATAAACATCTAATAAAGAATTTTAAGTAATGATACTAGTTTAACATCTATTCAAGTTAATAGAATCATTGTATTGCTGAATTGTGTTTTAAGCAACAAAATCTTTATATTTGCCAATGGTATATATCGGCAGAATAGGGGGGTAGCCATAGGCACCCCCTCTGCGAACTCATATGCCAACCTTGTGCTGGGATACTGAGAGAATCAGGTTATATTTGACAACAATATGTTTAGATGGCAGCAGCAATTGAAGTAGCATACACATTTTGTTGATGACGTGTTTTTATTATGGGAAGGTACTAGTGATGAGTTATATGAATTCATAGCCTATTTGGAGACAACAACAGATTTTTTTAAGATTTAAGGTGACCTATTCTGACAGTAATATAGATTTTCTAGATGTCCGTTTAACTAGAAATGATCATGATGTAATTGACACCATGATATACAGGAAGGACTGTTGGCGCAAAACGTTTCTACCCTACAATATCATGCATTCTAGGCATGTGTTTGATAATATAACTAAGGGACAGTTTTACAGAACATCTAGGCTATGCACAAACGAAATGTGTTTTAAACAGAAGTCACTAAAGTTAAAGCATACTTTTCATGAGAGAGGCTACAAGGTGACAAAATAAACATAGTTCATCAGGAATGTACTAACAAAAGATGAACTAAGAGTAAACATTGGTTTTCTGGTGATAAAACTGATTACCAGAATAATACAGGGAGTTTGAAACAACCTTTAAGAGTAACTTTGAAGTATAGTAACAACATAGGAGGTATTTGTGATATCATCAGGAAAAACTGGGGTATATTACACACAGATTATAGATTAAAAGAAATTGTAACTCACAAACCACTGTTCTGTTTTAAATTAAATAAAACTTAAAAGATCTGCTATGTAATGAGAAATCTAGGAAATGTACCAATAATATCACACATCAGGGAACTTTCCCATATCAACATTGCAAAGCCTGTAAATATATTAGGAAGAACAATTTATTTATCCATCCTGTTACCAGTAAACAATATTCATTGGCATCATATGCAGATTGTCATACAACACATGTCTACTTAGCTCAGTGCAATGACTATTTGTTCTATGTGGGTAAAACCAACTGTAAATTAAAAAAATAGAATATTACAACATTTATCAGCAATACATACAGTTAATACCCATAATGCTCTATATCAGCATGTAAGTGAACACAATGGGCATACTTTTGATTTTATGGTGTTACAGACTGTTAAGTTATCCAGGAGAGGAGGTCTCATAGGCAATTTAACAGAATACTATGAAAGTAAATGGATTATAGGGATGTGTGTGCACAGACCACCTGGGATGAATGGGATTATTCTCATTATCCAAAAACACAGATGAGACTCGCCACAGCAGAGGTATAGAAATAAATCGTTTAATGACTGCAGTATATAGTAAGCACTTTCACGTCTACATGACGCTTTTTCAGACTTTAATAACTACACTAAAGCACATCCATTTAAGTAGTACTACCGATAAATTTAGCCCAATCACATTAAATTCAATTACCAATTAACAAAATTAATTAAAAACATTTAAAGACATATACACTTTAAAATCAACAATACAGAATTTCTATATATTCATGCCTATATATCTGGAAAATATAAATGCATATGCATATATATATGAAAACACAAATATCTAAAAATAATATATACATGACTATAAAGTGTTAATAAAACACTAAAATCAATGTGAATAGGGACATGCTGTTAAAAAAGGCTTCAGATTCACCTTCTCATTTAGTCCATGTCCCCTGTGACTCTGAAGTTTTAGTATCCACCTGTTCTCACTTTCCTCAGTGTGATTTCTAATATCACCTATTCTGTCTGTTTTATTTATTAACTCTGCAACATTAAATTTGAACTTATGTAATGTTCCTACATCTAAGACATGTCTAGCTAGTGCATTGCGATCATCCTTCCTATTGATCGCATATGCATGCTCTCTTACACGTTCACGAAGGCTTCTATTAGTTTGCCTATATAAAAAGACTGACATGTCTGAGAGACAGCCAGGTAGACTAAATCTCTGAATTTGCAATCAGCATAAAATTAAATCTATATTCATGACCTGTGTCTGGATGTATAAAATTATTATTACAAGACATGTAGACACATTGATTGCATCCTCTACATGGAAAAGTGCCTTGTCTGATGGATTATTCCCATTAAACCCACCCTCAAGATGAGGAGGCCCCAATACTGACTATGATTGGCTACTTTATGTTTTAAATATGATTCAGTTTATTTGTGAATTGTCTGATGAAGGGTACTTCACCCGAAAGCACTTAAGTCGAGTGTCTTAATAAATAACTGGCGTTTTACAGCGTGGTGGTTCGGATGTTGCTATTCCTTTCTTCACTTGTTCTGGTTGCTGAATTTGAACCATTAATGTTCTATGTCCTGTTTTGATGCTTTTGGACCATTAGTAAAGAGCAGAGTGACTCGACTTTAAGGATGGCAGCCTGTATATGCAGGCAACTGCAGTGGTTTCCATTATGCAAGCGGTCCCCTGTCCAAAAGTTGCATAGATAAAGCTTGCACCATTTCCCCCTAAACTTATAACTCTAAATCTCTTTTAACGTCTCTATTCTTACATCTCCTCCATTTTTGCAATGCATTGTACCCCTGTCAATAGATACCAAAGCATGTTCCCACAGAATCTTTCCTGTTTCCTACATATGTATATCCTTACTAATCTTCCAAGCTTTGATCAAGATTACCTTTGTAACATTAAGGATATACCACTGACATGGAGGGCTCTCATGTTTGCCTCTGTACTACACATATGCTAAGACTCAGATATCACCTAACAAGTATGCTTCCGGTCTCTGCCTTAAATCAGTTTTGATTCCATTTCTTTGTCAGAGATGGTGCAACAACAAAGCTTGTGCATAGTATAATAGTAAAAAAGATAGAGCTCACAGGTAATGGTTGGAAGTTTAAAATTCAATATAAAAAACATAAACAGTCCAACAATACAACCACCATATGAAGGGATGCAAAAAGTAAACTTTAATGGGGTAAGCACTTTCACTACAACTGTAGCTTCATCAGACCATTCATAAAAACTGCCAAAAAGCTATTTAGACAATCAAACAATGATGTAAGAAAACATAAGCCAATTGGCATTCACACAATGCAACACACCCTCTTAAACATATAAAACTATAAAAACATTTAAACAATTATTAAAAACTTAAATTAAAACATCATAATATTCTAAACTCACAGTATATAAAAACCATGAAGACAGAAATATAATCATTAAAATCAATGAGGCAAGCATCTTTGATATAGCAAGGTGACCTATGTAAAAGAATAACCTATTCCCTCCTAGACATGCACCTTTACAAACAAGTATCACAAAGCAGTTCTATCTCTCTCAGCGTAGTCCAGTGGTTATTTTGCATTATGCTACATAGATATTTAAAGAGTCCGACACTTAAAACAAAGTACTTGGGGGGGGGGGGGCTTCAACTTGAGTGCTTGAACAAACCCATTCAGAATTCACTGGATTCAGTTTCAAACCCTAGATAAACCCAAACTGGATAAATAAACCAAGAATGGTTGCACATTCACTTCAGATTTCCTTATCAAGGTTAAGTCATGTGTGAAAAAAAGACATTTGGTTTCTGGACACAGAGACAACCTGCCTTGCAAGAACTACCAGTTTTATTTCTAGAACACATAATGTAATATGTTTTCCATAGCCCCTTGCCTCTGTAAGACTGCTATGTACATGAAGTTCAGCCATTTTTTTCTGTTTCTTAATTTATGCTAGGTGTCCTGTCTGCTTGGTATTGTCTTTCCTCTGGTGCAGTAGCTACTGCCACCACTTTCTCCATTAGTCAAAGCTTGGTATAGTAATCCCAAGAATGTCTTCAGTCAGATGACCTATGTGCATATTGACTTATGTCCCATCTGACAGACTTTCTGAATAAAGGCCTGACATATGAGATCTCATTTTCTTTGTGTTCTTTTTTTTGGGGGGGGGGGGCTTAATTCCACATTCTAAGTTAATGGTCCACCAGCTTTAAATTTGCACCACAATGGAGTTTGTTGTACGTGTCAAATTCATTGACTAGATATGAACTTAGAATCTTTATTTCTTTTGGGATAATAGTGCTTGGGAAGAACTAACAAAAGGAAAGGTTTTTTTTTGGATGCAGTTTGATGGGCCTAATAAAGCTACTATAGAGTTCTTTTACATGCCTTTTTAACTAGATATGACCCCTTATAACTTTAAAAGATGGTCCTACTATAGCTATATACTTTAACCTACTTTTATCTCCTCTCATCAAAAATTTAATGGTGATGCAACTTTAATGTCTTTTTTGTTATCTTTATTGTTTTTATAATATCTTGCAAACTATAGTAGACACTTTACTGAAATACCAGTTTTCACAAGACAAAGGTATAATTAACAACAACAAAATAGTCATATAAACAAGCCTTGTCTCCCCCTTCAACCAAAGCAGTGTAGGCAAGGCAAGTCCCTATAACACCACAAAGCCTCACTCTAAAAGGCTGTAAAATGAAGGGGGGGGAAAGTATGAGCTCTTGCATCCCCATCAGTCATGGCAGCTTGGCTATTGAGATAGCAGATCCATTGGGTTATGTATTTTATTTTGCTTTGTTAACTAGCTAAGTGGATTGATCCAAGAACCTTTTTATCCATGATTCAAGCCAAAGTAAGTACATTCAATGGTAGCAGCACATATATACCCAATAAAGCAGAAGAAAATTAATATATATCTTTATCAAGTCACAGAAACCTTAGAAATGCAAGGAATATGTTTAAGAAAATCTATCTATAATTCATCAGAGGACATCAGAACAGAAGCCAAAGCAGCTCCAACTGCAGAAAAGTACTAGTACTAATCTAGGGGTTGGGAGGGTAGCCTAATGGTTAAGATGTTCACCTTACAAGTACAAGGTGCAGGGTTTGATTCACACAAGGGATAATTGGCTAGGCTTAAAATGGCTCGCAAGGGCAGTTAGCTTAGTACGAACCTATGAACCTATAAAAATGTCAAACAGAACAGAGAACAGTGGTTTAGGTATGTGTGCAGAAAAGCAGAAGACAATCTGGTGAAGAAGATTTGGGACAGACAGGAAGAATGCAAGAGAAAATGAGGATGTAGAGAAATATGGATGGATTGTTTAAGAGAAGACCTGTAACAGTCAGGTATGACTATGAACGAAGTTAAAAGAGTGGCATTGAATAAAAAAGATGACAAGAGTTGACATCACCCTTAGGCCCTGTGTAAAAAATGGGTAAATGGGGGTTGGTGATGGTGATGAATGATAACACTCATATAATATTTAAAATGTTACAACACATTCATAAGGTTAAATAGAAGGAGGCAGGGAAGGCAGCAAATGTAAGATACAGGTTGTGTAGAAATCTGTCAAGCAATTAATCTAGCTACATAATTAGTAATCCTGACAATGCCCATATAAAATGGTATACAGAATACACTTCACAAAGGTCTGTATTTAAAAGACATGTTTTTGAATGGGGAGGTTTGCTTGTGTACCTCTTCCACTGATTTGAGGGCTTCTGTTCCACACCCATGAATACTTGTTATACTGTATGCAGTGTCACACTGTCTTTAGGATAAAAAGCCAATTGGTTTTGCTGCAAAGGTAACTTTCCTGTTATCTCCAAGTCAGTCCAATCTTGGTATTAGCATATATAGTTATGAGAGGTATGGTGGGAACATTTCTGGCACCGGGGGTGCAGAAAAGCATAGCACCTCTTTGAAACATCTTATGGAATTCTATATATGAGATGATGTGTTTTATGCATCTTTGCAATAATACTTTGTGTTAAAACTTTAATCTAATTTTTACTGGAAGGATTCACTAAATGGATCTATCCATATTTTTAAACTCATGATCAGGAACTGCAATTTTGCCATTTGGCTATATGTGAGATGACTATGCAGCATAAACCCTTTCTTTAATGATAGTTAATCCCTGACTTCTGCATAAATTGCTTGAGACCTAAATATCCTAGCAGAGCCACCTGCACAACTGTTAACAAGACAAAGCAGTCATTAAAAAGTCAATGATACTCAGTATTCAGTTCAGCTCATCCCCCTAACTTTCTTAACATGTTCCTAAATCTCTGGATTAGTATCTTTAGAACAAATAAGGTCAAA
Source organism: Protopterus annectens (assembly GCF_019279795.1). Taxonomy (NCBI): domain Eukaryota; kingdom Metazoa; phylum Chordata; order Ceratodontiformes; family Protopteridae; genus Protopterus; species Protopterus annectens. The sequence continues at coordinate 276,413,476 of NC_056726.1, read as the reverse complement.
TGCAGATAAAGTGGATATCCTCATTTTGGAACTTATTTCACCTTCATTGTTCTCAAAAACAATTCCCCATTTATTGCCATCTTCATGTTTGAACTTGTACAGTGCCTTTTCCCTAATTACAAAACTTTTCCCTAGGACTGCAACCCTTCATGCCAAAAAAAAAAAAAAAAAAGACTCCTCAATGTACTGTTTTACAGATCCTCTAAAAATCAACATTATGTTCTCCATTTCAGCTTCTCCCTCCTTCCCCATTCTTTTCAAAATGTGTGCTGATAGCATCCAATGAGCTTTCTTCTGACCTTCATTTTCTCAGAAAGTTCACCTGGTAATCCGACATCAAACTATTATAAACTACCTCTTCTAATCATTCTGGAAGAATCTCACCATATACTGTGGCATCCTTATTAAGAAAATAAATTGGATTGTAATTTGCAGGGCCATTTCCTCATGTCTTCCCTTTTGGAAGAACTGCTGACAATGCTTTCATCTGTAAGTGTGGCAATGGGAGCCCACCCTTTATGTTATTAAGCGAGACCACCAATTCCACTGACGCCATTTGTCCTCTTGACTTATAAAAAATGGCTAGAAAAAATCTGCTTTACTAGCTTTACCTGTTGCATATCTTCCATATGTCTTGAGACTTGTGGTGTTGTCTCCTGTCATTTCAGCCTGTGACTACCGCCCTTTCCTCCTTTCCCAATACTGATCCAAACCACAGAGCACCTTCTTCCATCCTGTGTCTCCCCACTAGGTCCCTGTTCAGTTTTGTATATAAATCAGCATAAACCGCCCCAATATTAATATAATTTCCAGCCAGTCTTATATATCAACCCTTATTCCTTATTTTCATTTGCCTGTGTGTTTTCTCTCTATAGATATCTTCTGCTTTTCGACACCAACTAGTAATATCAAACAAGAGCTGAACATGAAAAGTTATTTCATATTTTCTACCAAAGGTTCACCTCAGTAATTTTGCTTTCACAAAGATATGTTTATTACTAGAAATTCACTTAAAATATGTATTTTTGTTGATTTTATCACACTAATTTCAGTTTTCATTTTAAGTTCCTTAATTTCCTCCACGTTTGATAGAATTTGACACCATTTAATCACCAGCAAATGTAAAGAAACTGACACACTTGTCATAGAATTGGAAGTCCTGTACACAAAGTCTTGAGCTGTGTATCATCTCAAAGTTTGCTCCTTAAAGCCAACAAGGAGCCTTCTAGGAGGCCAAATTCATTTTCAGTTCTATGTTGTCCATTGCAAATACTACTAAGACCCTAAGCATCAAATACGCATTCATACATGATCCCTATAATAAACCTGTTCAGAACCCAAATTGAAAAGTTCTTAATATGAACTCACTACTTAACCAAGTTTTTAAGCCTGAAAAATGTAAGCACTAATCAAACACGAAAATAGTAATGAAAAGCACAGATAAATCTCCATTGGAAGAGAACTAACTACTTAAATATTTAAAAGAAACAAAGCAATGGCCCTAAACTCCCATTCATATGTACACACTGGCTATAAGGCCTCAAAGCCTAAAAAGAGAAAAACATGTCTCAACCACATCCTGTCTAAGAAAAGTCAAATCTCCCCAAAAACAGTTATAAAAATGCAACACATATATGTGTGCCAAAAGCACAGGAGGAGTGCAAACCTGCAAAAGCCAGAATTATTTTTATTACCAGTGCTACAGTTTGCACATTTGTTCCTAGCAGTGGCTATTGTACATGGGATGTAATGGCATAAATGAAGCATAATGGTTAATCTAGGACAGATATGCATGCAATGTGCAGGAAAAGGCTGTAAACCAATGTTGGGGCAAAACACCTAGTGAGAATTGTGACTGAATACCATATGTTATGCATGCATGCTAGAAATGCATAATCAGAGATGCAATTCTTACAAGAAAAAATGCATACCACCTATGTGTCCTTGCAATAAAAGCATTTGAAGCATAAAGTCACACTAATCAATATATATATATATATATATATATATATATATATATATATATATATATATATATATATATGTGTGTGTGTGTGTGTGTGTGTGTGTTGTCTTATGTATCTGGTGGTTCAGGGTGGAAAGCCTGGAAATGGTGTGCCCTACATGTGCTGGAACTAGATTCTTAACATGGCTTGTCCATGTTTACACAACAATTACCACAATTTGTATTATATATAGCATGCATGCAAGCAGAAGTTAACTTCTGTAGTTCCATCATTTGAACAATGTAATGTAGATCTTACAGTTCTCTTCATGTCTGTTCTGGAGATCCTGTAAGATATGGAAGAAATATTACACACCTCACCTGTGTGTCCTGTTCAATCACAGCCTCAGCTCAGGCTTTGTCCATACCGAATGGCCCACTGCTACTGTCATCCCTTTCCACAAAGGAGGAGTGACTACAGACCCTGGGAACTATCGCCGCATTAGTCTGACGAGCCTGATATGAAAAGCTATGGCATGCATCATCGTGGATCTAATAAACAAGGATATAGGGAATCTCCAAACTCTGGATCCCACACAGTTTGGTTTTGTGAAGGGTAGATCATGCCTTCTCAACTTGGTTGACTTCTTTGAGTCAGTCACCAAAGCTGTGGATGAAGGCAAGGTGGTTCATACAGCCTACCTTGATCTGGACAAGGCTTTTGATACCATTCCTCACTCAGGAATCATAGAAAAACTCACTAAGCCAGGCATCAACCCCTATATCACTAGGTGGGTTGCAAACTGGCTTACAGATAGAACCCCCGGTGTGAAAGTAGCTGACTACAAGTCAGACTGCCGACTAGTCACGAGTGGAGTCCCACAGGGTTTGGTCCTGGGTCCTCTCCTGTTTGGTATCTACTTCTCTGAATTCCAAGCCAACATGAAGGGACTCTGGCTGACAAAGTTTGCAGACGATTGCAAGTTGGGAGCTATTATTAACTCCCCAAGTGATGTTGACATCCTACAGAATGGCCTTACTGAGACCAACAACCTTAAGCTCAATGCCAAAAAATGTGTTGTCATCCCCTTTGGGAAAAAAACAGTTCCCATGAATTACCACATTGATGGTAGTCCACTGAACAAAGAAGGCGTTATAAGAGATATGGGAACACAGGTTGACAGCAGCCTCTCTTTTTATCACCACATTGCCACTGTAGTCAGAAAGTCTTTCTATGTGGCACATCGCCTTACTAAGGGTTTTGCATCCAGGAAGAAAGAGGTCATTATCTCCCTCTACTCTTCCCTCATTTAGGCCAATCATCGAGTACAATGCCCTAATTGGCATGTACCTCATTAGAAACCTGCAACAACTGGAGAGGCCGTAAATGTACCTCACAAAGAAGATTCTAGGCCTTAAACACTTGTTCTATATGGACAGACTCAAAAAACTCCAGCTATTCTCTATCTCATATCGCCTACTTAGAGGCAATCTCTTTTTGACTTACAAAGCCATGTCTGACCCAGCTCTATAAGAAATACTACAGCTAAAGGAATCACAATCCCTTCGCACCACATGCTCCAGAGACCTCAGCCTCATTACCACAATTAACAGAACATGCTGGAGAGACAGGTTTATAACACAGAGACTGTCCATGCTATGGAATAGACTTCCCATACATGTCAAGCAGAACACCACGCTGACCCTCTTCAAGAGAAATCTTGATGAGTGGATGGGAAACAGAAAATTCACTTGATGGATAACTCCAGTGGCTCTACTCGACAGAGGCTATGGGTACTAAGTTGGGTGGCACTATGCCAGGGTAATCTAGGCTTGTAAAGGCCCCAGGGCCATTAGCCTAGTACACACCTATGAACCTATGAACCCATGTTAGAAGCGGTAATAGATCTGTTTTCAACATATGCATGCTGATATATGGTTTCAAATCCCAGCCTATCCAGTTCTGACAATAACTTATCCAATATTACCTTTTCCATTATTTTTCCACAACATGAAAGTAGATTTAAAGGTCTCTATGACTCTAGGTTTGTCCTACTCCCCTTTCCCTTAAAAATTGGTTTAATAAACGCATGTCTCCAATCTTGAGGAACCTCCCCATATTTATATGACCTAGTGAATAATAGACATAATGTTACTGTAAGTTCTGGCTGAAGTGTTCTCAGGTCATTGTTACTAATTCCATCTCCTCCCTGTGCTTCATTTGGATCTAGTTTGTGCAGTTCTTTTTCAATATAATCTAATTTGATTCCAGTATCTGGGGTTACCTGGATGTAACTAGAACAACTTACCATGGGTTTTGTGGAGCCAAACTGTTTTGCATAAGATTTTGTAAATATATTTATAAACTGTTGTGTCTGAGAATAAATTTTAGAATCTGCACACAGTTTATCAATTTGTGTGTCTTTATTCCTTCCATGTCTTATGTATCTATAAAAAGGTTTCCTATTATGTTCAATATCATTATATAAATTTTCTTCAAATGTTTCTTTATCTTGTCTCACACTATGCTTAATCTGTTTGTCCAGCTTGTTTATTTCAGTTTTCAAAGTAGTAGTTCGACCTCTCTTCCATTTCTTATATTTTTTGTCTCTCACCTTAATCAGATATCTTGTTCTTATGTAAATATATCTGCCTGATGTTGTACGCCTAGATCCTGATGTTAAACATTTTTTGATTTTTTTGCGCTCAAACAATTGCTCTTTCAAAACTTTCAACATTCCATCTGCAGTTTTTCCACTGAACACCTCACTCCATTTAGTTTTACATAGTGACTGTTTTGCTTCCATATAATCTGTAATTAACCTTCTGTTTATTGGCTTAGATTTCTGTTTGGCAGAATTATCCAGCAACAAATTAACCTTTATAACCCCATGATCACTACACATCATCAGCCCCTTTTTTCCCATTTTTTCTACATGGGGTCAAGGTATCGTGTTAACTGTCGTCAACTCTCTTGATTCAGTGCCACTCTCCTGCCTTCTTCAACACTCATGCCTGACTGTCACATATCTTCTTTCGCACAATCCATCCACCTCTTTCCTGGGTGTCCTCACTTCATCTTACCTTCTCCCTGTCTGTCCCAAATCTTCCTCACCAGATTGTCTTCTGCTTTTCTACACATGTGCCTAAACCATCGTAATCTGTTCTCTTTGATCTTTTCTGCAATTGGAGCTACTTTGGCTTCTGCTCTTATGTCCTCATTTCTTTGTCTGTCGCACAGTGTGCATCCTACCACCTTTCTCAGGCACTTCCATCACCTTTAGATTTTTCAACTGCCCTGCCTTTACTGCCCAGGTTTCTGTACCATACTGTAGTACTGGTTACACCACTGTTTTGTACACCTTACTTTTCAGCTTATTTGGCATTCTTTTGTCAAAGACTACACCTGATACTCTATGCCAGTTGGCTGCAGCCCCTCTGATTCTAGCTTTCATTCAGACTACCCTTCGCCTCAATCACCCCTTCCAGATACTTGAAGCTGTTTACTTGTTCCACTATCTTCTCTTCTATCTCTATTCTCAGCTTCTTCTGATTTCCCCAATTTGCTGCCATTACCACTGTCTTATCTGTGCTTACTTTCATCCCATGTGCCTTCAGATTTGCATTCCATTCTCCTATCCTTTGCTGAAGTTCTAGCTCAGTCTGCCTGTACTGCCACATCGTTTGCATACAGCAGCTTTGTTGATCTGTTCCCTCTAACCTGTTTGTTAATGTAGTCCATCACCAGTATGAACAGCAGTGGGCTCAGAGCTGAACCCTGGTGTACACCCACTCCCACTGGGAACCCCTCTGTGAGGCTGAACACTGTTCATAATTGAGTCACTGGGTCCTTGTACATAGCCTGGGACTTCAAACCACCGCAGTACTGCCCAGATCAGCTTTCTCGGGACCTTGTCATATGCTTTCTCCAAGTCTAGGAATGCCCTGTTGGACTCTCATCTTTAGCTTCTTCTCAAGTATGCAAACATTGGGTCAGTTATGCTGCATCCTGATCTGAATCCAAACAGCTCATCTCCCATCTTACATTCTACTACTTTGAGTATCCATTTATCAATCATCCTCTCCAGAACTTTCATGCAATCTGTTAAGAGTTTGATGCCTCTGTACTGCCCACAGTTGTGGATGTCCCCTTTGTTCTTGTACACTGGCATGAGTATGCTTATTCTCCAGTCATCTGGGATACGCCTTTCTCTCCTCACTGCTATTAGTACCCTCAGGAGCCATTTCTCCCATGTCTCACCCAGCATCTTTATCATATCTGCTGTGACCTCATCTGAGCCTGCTGTTTTCCCTGACTTCATCTTCCTTAGTGCTGTTCTTACTTTTTCTAAGGTAGACTTCTCTTCTTCTCTCATCATAGGCTGTTTCTGGGGCAGTACAGCCTCTGTGGAATTTTCTTCATTCAGAAGCTGCTGGAAATACTCCTTCCATCTGCTTTGATGTCCTGTGGACTGGTGAGCAGGTTGTTGCTGACATCCCTTATGAAGGGTGTCTGACTATCTTCTTTATCTTTCTGTCTTTGCCTTGCAACCTGACATAGTGTCTTTGTGCCTCTTACTGAGTCACTTTCCAAAAGTTGGTAGAGTGCCTCCAATGCCCTGTTCTTTGCTATTGCAACTTCTTTCTTACCTTCTTTGTTAGCCAACCAGTAGTCCTTCCTAGCCTGGTCAGCCTTTTTTATCTCCCACTTCTTCCTGCTCTCCTTTCTTTTGATGACTTCCTGGACTTCTGCATTCCACCACCACCTTTCCTTATGTACTTTATTTCCATACCTGGCTCGGCCACATATGTTTTCTGTAGTCCTAACACATGCTGTTTTTGGACGCTGCCACTCTTCTTCAACTCCACCTATTTCCTCCTCTTCTTGGGGTGCTAGAGCCCTGAGTAATTCCTTGAACTGCTGTACTTTCTCTTCAGTCAACTTCCAGGTCTTCAGCCTGGTCTCTGTTGACCTTAGAGCCTTCTCTGACCACTGCTTGCAGCTGATTGTGGCAACTAATGGTTTATGCTGTGGGCCAACAGTTTAACTGAGGATGACTTTGCAATCCTGGATTCTACTACAATGCCTTTTCCTTACTCAGAGGAAGACCAAGTGGTTTGCATGTTGGCTACTCTTGTATGTGATCTTTAACTGTCTCTCTTTCTGAGCCATGTGTTGGCTACTATTGAGCCATTTGCCAGAGAGAAGTCTAGAATGGCTGCTCCTTCTTTATTCCTGTTGCCCCAATCATGTGGACCCAGGCAGTCCTCATATCCTGCTCTGTCTGTCCTGATATGTGCATTCAAGTCACCCAGCAATAAACAGCAATTCATGTTGTCCTGCTTTATCTAGTAGGTCATGCATCTGCTGTCTGAATGCACTCTTTTCCTCACTATCACAACCATGCTGTGGGACCTAGATGAGATTATGAATACTGCCCTATCATTACACCAGATTCTGATTGCCAAGAGTTTGTCATTAATTCTGATGATATCCCTCACTGCCTTCTGAAGCCTCTCTCTCACCACAATTCTTACACCATTTCTAGCCTAACCCCCACCTGAATAGTAGAGTCTGCATCCCAAGCCAAGTGACTTTGCTGCACTGCCCTTTCATCTCATTTCTTGGATACATAGGATGTCCAGCCTGCTCGGTATCATCATGTCATCTACTTCCATGCTGCATCCTGTCAGTGAACCTACATTAAGCATAGCAATTCTCAGTTCATATTTGGCAGGTTGATTGGTTTTGTGTCCAGCTTTCACTCAACAGAGCTATCCCAGATAACCCAGGCTGGGCAACTAGACACTGGCCGGTCACTGCACATCAATGGTGGTAAAAAATATTTAGGGTCTCTCTCTTTCTTCCTAACTTCTTCTGCCCATTGACATGGAATATCAGGTTGTTACCACTTCAGGTCAATGTAATATTTTTAGTAATACTTACCAGAGTGGGTGATACATCACTTACCACTCATACACGTGAGCTCCAAAAATCTACCTTGTGCTGGGAGCGCTTAAATGAGTTTGTTAGCAGAATCTTCCAGTGAAGAAGATCCAGCAGGTGGAAAAAAATCTTTGTCTCCCTACTGTACCACCTAGGAGTCCTCACAAATTCAGCCATTCCAGAATAAATAGCTACTTGTCAGGTTGGTACGAGAATGAAAATGGTAACAGAGCTGCATCAAATAATGTAGAAACCACATGACATACATCAAGGGCTAGCATGGAGGTTTGAGGCAGCCCAATGCTGATATGTAGCAGCACAACCACAGCAGACATACATGGATGAGGAAATGGTATTTGCACTATTGTTACATGTAGTAACATGGCTTTTCCAACATATACACAGTGCAGTTCTCTGGGCAGCATGCCACTATTTATGGCACCTATATGGCACTGCACCCTTAAAAGCTGCCTGATGAGATTTCAGAGCATGTAAGCACATAGTTATAATGGAGCTGCGTGAGTATGTGCAGACTGTACTATGGACTGTATGTGTGTACACAGGCAGGCAGACATGGGCCCTTTAGAGTGATTTAGATCCAATACCATGCTATGCTGTGTCTGCAGTTCAGAAACTTTTCAACAGAATGACTTAATTTGCATAGTTGCTGAACTGTGAGGCCTGTAATAGCACAGCCAAAGCTTCAGTCACCTTTGCCTGTCTCAGTGTGCTATAAATACTACAATTGCAAAGCAAACATAAGATCATAGCATCATAAGAAGTTACTAGGCTAATGGCCCTAGGGACCTTACAATCCTACACAAGTTCCACCTTATTTTCATAATCAGCACCAATTGCCCCTGTCCAAAAGGGACACAGGTGGAACCCCCGAGGTGAAGTTATGGTCACCCATCCAATCGTCCAGATTGCGTTTGAAGAGGGCCAATGATGTGTTCGGTTTGACATGAAGTGGGAGTCCTTTCCAAAGGTGTGGTGTTAATGTCACTTACCAGGTTAAGGTCTTTAGAGCGAGTAACCCATGTACCATTTGACTTGCAGATATGCAGCACTTCCAATAAGCAGGGTCAAAGACTGCCTTATATGTAAGGAATAGATCACCTCTGAGTAGTCTGTATGAAAGAGAATAAAGTGACAGTTATTTCAGATGATCCACATAGGACAGATGCTGAAGATCTTGAATTTTCCTTGTGAGGAACCTTTGTGGTCTCTCCAATTTCTGCAGGTGCATGGAAAGGTACATACCAAAAAGGGCCTTGTACTCAATTATTGGCTTGCTGAGGGAAGAGTACAGGGAGGTTATAACTTCTTTTATTTCTGGATGCAATGCCCTTACTTATGAGATGAAAAATAGAGAATGCCCTTCGTACCACTGTGGAGACATTGCTCTCAACCTGTATGCCCAGGTCTCACACCACTGAGTGCATACTTAGGGTGTTGTTATTGATGTGGTAGTTTGCAGGAGCATCATACTTTCCAAAAGGGATGATAATACATTTTTTTTGCATTGAGTTTAAGGCCATGACTTTGGCACCAATCATTTGTTTGTGTAAGGCCCTCTTGCTTGATGTTGACATCATTTGGAGATTCTATGACCACTCCCAGTTTGCAGTCATCAGCAAACTTTGTCAGCCACAGACCTTTAGTTTTAGCTTGTACTTTGAAAACATAGATTCCAAAAGGTAGAGCTTCCAGGACTGATCCCTGTGGAACACCACTGGTTAAAGGTCTGCTGTTTGAAGTGGATTCCCCTATTTTGACTATATGGGTTCTATCAGAGACCAATCTAACAATATAGGGGTTGATACCTAGCTGGGTGAGTTTGTCAATGATGCCTGGGTGAGGGATAGTGTCAAAAGCCTTGGCTATGTCTAGGCAGGCTGTCTGCACAGATTTCCCCCTCATCCAGGGCCTTAGTGACTGTCTTGAAGAAGTCCACCAGGTTTAACAGGCATGATTTCCCTTTGCCAAATCCAAACTGAGTAGGGCCAAGTGTTTGGAGATTGCCTATATCTTTGTTGATAAGGTCCGTGATGATTTGCTCCATGGCCTTGTAGATAAGGCTAGTCAGGCTAACAGGTCTGTAGTTCCTGGGGTCAGTGGAAGCACCACCTTTGTGCAAGGGGATAATGGTGACCATTTTCCATTCAGCTGGGATGAAGCTGGTGTTTAGACTATGATTGAAAATACTACCCAGTGGTGTTGCTAATTCTTGTTTGAGCCCATGTAGGGCATGACCTGTGATGTTATCAGGTCCCATAGATGCTGTGTTTTTGGTCATAGAGAGGGTGTTTATGACCTACTCTTTAGAGAAACAAGGTAGAGGCAGGTGGTAGGGATATCATGGGGTACGTGTAGTGGGGACAGGGGAATGAAGTTTTCACAGAACCTGTCAGCTAACAGGTTAGCTATGTCCACAGACTCAGTATATGTGGTATCATTAACTACCAGTTTGGCAGAAATGTAGGCCTTTCCTTTTAGGTTATGGATGTAACCAAAGAATGCTTATGGTTGTCCTTAGTTGAGGAAGCTAATTTAGATTCATAGTTTGCTTTGGAGGACTTCACAAGAAGTCTTATTTATTTGTTTAAGCTGGGGAGGGAGTGTTTTCCATTTAGTGATCACTCTCTCTTACTTTTAGACAACAATTTCTACCTCTTATTGTAAAGCCTTTTAATGGCAGCTGTCCACCAGACAGGTTTACTCTTCCTTGAGAGCTTGTTTTGGTCCTATCAGGTATGTCCAAGTCAATGCAGTTGTACAGATGTTTGTATAAAGCATTGGTGTACAACTCAGCATAGTTGTCAGTTACATGTGAGGGAGGAGGTGCAGTAAAGCTATTTATACCATCCTGTTAGAGGTTATAATCTGTTTTGGAGACGTTTTTTTAGTTTAGGTGCTGCTGGGGGGGGGGGGGGTCAAGCGTGATAGTTACTTCAAATGAGACTAATTTGTGGTCAGATATCACTAGGGAAGACCTCACAGTGGGGGTACTACAGTGGTACCCTTTATTGATAAGCATCAGATCCAGGATGTTGGCACCCCTTGTGGGGATGTCAACCAGGTTCAGGGCATTGGAGTTAATGAAGTTGAGGAACCTTTGGGCAAGTGAGTTAGAACAGGAGTAATTTACCCAGTCTAAATGGGTAGTTAAAGTCACCCAAAACCATGATGTCTGGATGCAACTTGATAGACTCAAGAAGATCCAAATAGGCAGAGTGGGTGTCCTAATTCATGGAGGGGGGTCCTGTAGCTGGCAAAGACTTGAATAGGTTTCCTATCAACAGTTAATTGCACCTGAAGTATCTCCAGGGAATCACACCGTCTAAACAATCTGGAGGTATATTTATCTTTAATGAATATCAATACACCACCTCCTTTAGTTTTCACATCAACATACATTTTTTACAGAGAACAATGGACTATTCTATCCAGTAAAAACAGTATTATAGCAATTGTGGTAAGGGGACTGAAGACATCAGCAGCTGGGATTGTAGAATATATATATATATAGCAATTGTGGTAAGGGGACTGAAGACATCAGCAGCTGGGATTGTAGAATATATATATATATATATATATATATATATATATATATATATATATATATATATATATAGATATAGATATACACACACACAATGTTTTGGAATGTTTGCTCAATGTCAACTTAGACAGCAGGAATGTCAATATGGGGAATTTAGAAAGGGGATTGAGTGAAGACAGGATAACAGATCTATCCATCACCAGCCTACCATATGGTCTGCTGAATGACAGGGATGTATAGATTAACCATGATGGATCGTAACAGGACAAAGATGAGTTGGAAGGCACACCCTTCTCCTGTAGGAGTTCAGCTGACAAACACAGAGAAGGGGGAGGGGAGGTAGGGGAGGCAAACCTGCTAAATGGTTCAAGCTGTGGATGAGCTCTGTGGGTTATGTGTCAGTGTTCCCTGAGGAGACTGAGATTTATGTAGATAGATTTCAAGCCCCAGGTTGCACTACATTCTACTTCCAAGTTGCCCCATCTGGGTTACTGTGAGAAAGTTGCATGAGGAATCAGAGAATCAGAGTATAGCAGGCATGGGACTTGTTGTAGCCACAGCTCCACTCAATATAGAATTAAAAAAAAAAAAAAATATATATATATATATATATATATATATATATATATATATATAAATCAATCCATTGTAATGTACAACAGGCACAATGTTTGTTAAGTGCTTTTGTTCCTGTAGTTAACTGGAACTTCTTCAGAATACAGTTCATTAACAAATGACCCAATTTATGAAAAAAAAAATAGTAACCAAGTCACATGATCACTCATCTACAGTACAGTCTATAGGTTCATAGATGTGTACTAGGCTAATGGCCCTGGAGTCTTTACAAGCCTAGCCCATAGGATTACACTGGCATTGTGCCACTCGACCTTAGTTCCCAGTGCCTCTGTCGAGCAAAGCCACTGTAGTGATCCGTGGGGTGAATTTTCTATTTCCCATCCACTCATCAAGATTTCTGTTGAAGAGGGCCAGTGAGGTGCTCTGCTTGACATGTATGAGAAGTCCATTTCATAGCATGGGCAGTCTCTGGGTTATGAAACTGTCCCTCCAGCGTGTTCTGTTGATTGTGGTAATGAGGTTGAGGTTATAGAACATTGTGTTGTAAGATGTATAGTTATTCGTGCCAAAAATACATAGGTTCTAAACATTTAATTGGAGCTTTACTATCATCTCAAAAAGTAAAACATGCAATGTTAAACACATATTAAATAAAAACCCTATTCCACCAATGAGTATTATTAAATTAAAGCAACAGTACATCAGTTAAAAAATACTCATACTTTAAAATTAAATAAAATGTTAGCCTTTGTTTAGTATGTTAAAGATCATTACTCCCAAAGGCTAACAAACAATTTATAGAAATAATTTCATTAATTCCTGGGGAATATTCAGCATCAAGTAACTGCTGCCAGTGGAATTCCATATTCTAACTGTGCCCCCCCCCCAAATTATTACCTCTAATAGGTAAAGGGACTTTCTCTCTTTGTTGCATAAATTTACTAGTATACCTTCATTGCAATACCCTTTCTGTTTTCCTGACATAAAAGGCTAGACATGATAAACATAAAGCAACATCTACCACACCTCTTGGGTTGCAATCACATTTCCCATTAGGTAAAATAATTTGGGGCTAATTTCCAATAGTTACAGTAACTGTGTCCAGAATATAACTACACTGGGAACATGATCCACATTTACTGATTCCCCTATTCATGGTAACAGTCTCATGTCCCTTTTCAAAAAATAATTTCAAATTCTGTCCCTTTTTAAACACAAAATTTGGAGCTTCATCCATCCTGTCTATTAAACCAAAAGTTTCAAAAACACCTTTACAAATTTTATTTAAAAATGCCTTAATATCATTAGTTCTACATCCATAACTAAAAATCATAGACCCTAAGTATTCCTTTACAATGTCAGCTTTCTTCCTCACACTAGAAGGATACTTGATCAGGGGTATTGACATTGTGCCTATCTATTACTAGTAATTTCCATAGAAGTTGTATCTATTAGCCATTTTGGATACTTCCTGCCCTCAGACTTCCCTTTCAGAACCCCAATTTCTAAACCGCATTGCTCATCATTAGGCACAATACGTAACAATCTAACCATTGTTCTTTAATAATATTGTTTTTCTTTTGCCAGAATGGATGGCAACTATTGCCATGCAGTTCTTTCTATAAATATTAGATATGTAAACTCAAACTCCCAAAGGAAAAAAATGACATAGTAATGTCTAAGTAGTTAACAGACTGTGAACTAACTTTGGGAACAAACTTCAGAAATGTGGTGGTGTTACTAACATCCTCAAAAAGCACAATGAGCTCAGATTGTCCCCCTCCCAGTATGATACAAATATCCAAAACAATGCAAGTATTTTATAATATATTGTCAAAATGAAGAGACAAAAACAAACCCCGGGATTCATGAACCTTTTCATGAACCTTGCGCCAGGCGCCCGCATAGCGTCGGCGTTATAAAGCCAAATATGGCCACCAAGCGATTCAGGTATGAATCAATCCCACGTGCACTACCGGCGTGCACCGGACCTGCGCCGCCCCCGGCGTAGGTATGCTAATCACACTGTGTGCGGTATTGCACCATGCAAATGAAGGCAAATAGCGATCCACAAATACGTCAACCTGAACCCATGGGCAGGCGAAGCGTAAGGCACGGCAATGTAAACCAAAAAAAACGGTTTACATTTACCCAAACATGACCAAGGAGTAATGGAAGGCTGTCAACGTCAGGTATCATACAGGTGCAATATGCCAATGGCGAAAGGCACCAAGAATGTCCAAAGAAAACATGCACAAACTGTAAATAATGACATAAATGTTATGTATGCAGAAACCACAGCAGAACCCCCGGATATGTGCACAGAAGGTGCAAAACAATGAAATAATAGGAGAATGTCCTAAAAGAGCAGTATAATACACATCAGCTGCACAGCCACCACACACCATAGTATGTATGGAAAGCCTCAACCCCAGCGCAAGGGTTGTCAAGGAGGCGGCAGTGTTCGCCGTAACCATGTATTAGCAGTCAATGCCATGCAAATGAGGCAGATAATAGTGAATCGCAAAACCGGCGCCGGTGTAAGGATGGAGCAACGGCAGCGGTAGTACACCGAGGAGTGGCCTACACGGATACATGTCAATCGCAGAGGGTGTGCCACTGTAGGAGGAAGCACATTGGAGGCCAGCAAACATGGGCTGTACAATGCACATCACAGCAGCAGGATCGGCGTGTGAGGAAATAGATGCGCTGAGAGTACATAATGCCCGATAGATGCATGTGCGAGGCAGCAAACATGTGGCTCCCGTACAACACATCAAGAAGGGATCGGATG
>NC_056726.1:276293059-276398149 GCF_019279795.1 Protopterus annectens | reverse complement strand
ATCCTAGTTATTTTGAATTTGATCAGATACATCATCCTGCTACATTTTGATGACAGGGCAGGGGACAACTATGGATGTTTAGTATGTCAGACAATCATTCATTCTATCTGAAAATTGTTGACTGTGATCACCATATACATATTTTGGCTTAAACGTTCAAGATTCAGACACACTGAAATCATTTTGGGATGTTAATTTTTAATTCCCACATGCATTTAGTTCTGTAGAAATACACTGAGGCTTATATATTCAGGAGTTATTACTACTTTATTTATTGATACATGACCCTTTCTGTCACTCTCACACATCCTGCTATTTCACAGTTCAGGTTGGTACTTCTAGGCTTTGTTCACATATTAGACCTGTGGTGATTCAAACACTTTCCAGCAGCCTCACTTCTGTCATGATTCAGCATTTCAACAGGGGATATATCTCACATGTGATTAACTCAGCTTCTGAAGCTGTACTCTTGAGACTACTGCAGGTTATACTACATTTAATTAATGGTGGGACATCTGTATTACAGAACTATTTATTTCTATCAATTATATTTCCAGTTTCACTTGCATACTGATGAACTTGTTGCAGCCATACCTGCACACTTTCACTTGTTGCTTGCACATTCTGTTACTTTTAATGAATACACTGCAGTGTTCTGCTAAGTGCTACACTATAATATTTATTTACAAGTACTAGGTGGGGTTACTAACCTGCATGGTGGTGCAGCCGCACCAGCCTGCTGTCATGTGCCCTGTGATTCGCAGAGTGGACACCTGCAGCTGTAATACAAAACAAGTAATATTGGAATACACATCTCCATGGTATCAGCTAGTTGAATTCCTTACATACATAAGTAAAATGTAACTTACTCAATAGTGGGGCGTTGGGCATATCCCGGGCCTCCTGGATCCCTTGGGTCAACTGGTCTTGTTTGCGTCGCTTCAGGTCTGCATGGTGGTGATGGACCTGCTCACCGGTACGTGGAATCCCAGTAGCACTAGTGAGATCATGAGCCAACTGGTCCCATGCCTCCGCCCTGTATGCTCCCCATGAGACCTGGCCCTGCATGAGTTGGGCCTCATGATGGTGAACTAGGAGCCAGACCATGTATCTGGACTCCTCAACGCCCCACCGCTGTGCTCGAAAGCAACGTCCCTCCCCTACTCCACTCATTCTGCCTGCAGGTCTATTCTACAATCGTTTATGCTGTGTATTCCCGCCTATGGGGCTTATATATGCCGATTTTCCCGCACATTTCTATGATTGGCCATTTTGGAATTGTATCAACTTCACAGAAACTGCTTTATCATGCTCCATTTTGGATTACATCCTATATATATGCTATTTCTGCATTTCTAAGTATTGCTGTCATGGCTTAGTGGTTTAGTACCTTGACTCTAGTGCATGGTGTCCTGGGTTCAAATCTGACCACTGATTTTTAGTTTTTATGACTGTCTAGACAGACTGAGGGGTGTGTCTGTGTAAAGGCACTTTTGATACAGCTTGCTTAACATTGCTCAGCAGTTAGCTTGTGGGTGCGGCGCGCACCTCCGCGCAAACGGTGTGCACTGGGTTAAACCTTAATTGGCTATTAACACACATGTTAAGCTAAGCACAGCTAGTTGCACACAGTTTGAGCCTGTTAAACCAGTGCTTAGCTACGGGCAAGCAATTTGCAGCCTTTGAAACACTACTCAGCTACGGGCACTCTGTCTCACCTTGTTTGACAGCAGCTTAGCTATCAGTACATTTCTAAATATTTTTATTATTGTATTACTTGAAAATATATGCTCCATTTCATTCCATTTTACAAAAGGAAATACTTTTACATTTGTACAATACTGTCAGGGGCCTTTTTAGTGCTTATTTACAAAAAAAAAAAAAAAGAATGCTGTGTGGGCTCGAACCTTGCCTGCCTGCTCTTAAGCCGAAAACTCTACTGCTATGCTATTACTTTTTGGCTTACTTTGCATATTTAGTTCTTATATCCTTTTCCACTGATTGCTAACTGCAGTTGTGCTAGTAGCACACCCGCGCACACGAGCGCACACATTAGCAAACATTTACGGGGTTTTAAAAAAAAATAAAAAAGTTTTCATTTTACATTTTATAACATCTGTTCACTTTTTACATTTTACATTGCTGGTCTGTGGGGGCATGTGTTGTGTAGTGTGTTTATTCACATTTCCATGGCCTCTTTCATGGGTGTTTACTTTCTGCCATTCTAGACTTCCGGGGGCGTGTCCGATTGCAGGGCTTAGCCTACGGACACGCCCCCTACTGTCTTACATGGACCGTGTAAGAGTTACAGTGTGATTCAGCATGCCTCATGCACCTCATGCATATGCATGACATACTGACATCACACCGTTTAACTGCAGCCTCCGTGTAAGAGTTATAACTCTTACACGGAGGCTTCCTGAATTTGGCCCAATAAGTGTAAAATAGCTCAGTGAGTGGCAGCATTCAAGGAAAGGTTGATTCAGGTGCACACATACCATAATTGTGCTACCATGGAAAATAGTGTGTCATACATTGCATGCAAATGATCACATAATGACATACAAATAGAAATGACTCCGTACGAAAATTATATCAATAAACATTGCAATATGCTTCAGAACTGTATACAAATAGAATAATGTGAATGCTATGATCAGCATTTCTGTACATCAGCATTTCTCAATGAACTGTATTATTACTAGTGTAAAGATGCTATGAGTAGCATCCACTTTAGCAACTCTGAATGTGTTAGTAGCAACTTTGGAAGACAGGATGTATAATGCTGTATGCTTCCATCCTCTGTGTCACAGAGTGGTCCATTGGCAGCTGACTTAACATCACTTCCATAACCAGAACATAGCTGACAGCTAGACCGTTGATAGCGATAGCAAACAGGAGCTGTTTAACTGGTGCTGCCCTCACATGGGCTCAAGAGGGATACATAGGATACCCATCCAGTAGTAGATAAGACAGTTTGTGTAGCAGTAGCCATTCTTACCCAAGGGACCTTTCATTATCCCATTGGAAACACCCTAGGAGATCTGTAGGCCTCAGCCACTTGATAAATGCAAAAAAATGTGTTATCATCCCTTTCGGCAAAGGGGAAGTCCCTACAAATTACAATTTTAACAGTACCTCCCTTAGCTCAAACCTTGTGGTGAGAGATTTGGGAACACAGATTGGCAGCTACCATAACTTCGATCACCATGTGTCCACTGTGGTAAGGAAGGCCTTCTATGTTGCACATCTCATAAGTAAGGGCATCACATCCAGAGCTAAGGTTGTTATAACTCTCCTGTACTCATCCCTCATCAGACTACTAATGGAGTACAACGCTCCCTTCTGTATGTACCTCATCATACACCTGCAGCAGCTGGAGAGACCTCAGAGGTTTCTCACCAAGAGAATTCAGGGCCTTTAACACATGACCTACATGGACAGACTGAAGACCCTGTCACTTTACTCTGTATCTTATAGGCTGCTGAGAGACAACTTGTGCCTGGCCTACAGAGCAGTCTCAGACCCTGCCCTAATGGAAATGCTGCACATCCACAAGTCAAATGGGACAAGATTCACTCACTCTAGGAATCTTAACCTTGCCTGCGACATTAGCAGGACATGCTGGAGAGACAGCTATGTCTCCCAGAGATTGCCACTCCTCTGTAACAAACTCCCAGTTCAAGTAAAACAGAGCTCCTCACTGACTCTGTTTAAGCATAACTTAGACAACTGGAGGGGAGACCATAAATTTACACCTGGGGTGTGACCTATGTCCCTCTTAGATAAGGGCAGTCGGTGCTGATCATAGGCTAGAGCTGCAAATATAGACTATACAACTTGGTCAATAAGGGAACAAGGGTATAACATGGCTAGGCCTATAAAGGCCCTAGGGCCAATAGCCTTGTAACCAGGTCTATATTAAATCAGTGAACGCTTAAAATAGCGAACACTGATGTATCGACTGTTTAAAGCTGACAATCCCGAAGTCACAGAACAATGATTTTTTCCCAGGGAAAAAATTGCTGGGCTGTTTTTGGAACTTTGCCATTTCCTCCACTGTGGTGGGATCTCGGAGTTGGTATATTTAAGTAGGAGGTGGGGGGGCACAGCCTTATTTTTTTTTTTTTTTTTTTTGTGGAACAGCGATTTTTTTCCCTGGGAAAAAAAAATAATTGTTCTGTGTCTTTGAGATTGTTAATTTCATTCTTAAAGGGTTGATAAATCAGCTTTCGCTATTTTAAGCATTCGCTGATTTAACATAGACCCCGGTAACCTTCTATGAACCTTACACTAGGTCCTAGATGTGATGCTAAGTCATGTAAAGGAGGGGGTGTGGTTCCTACAGACAGCAGAAGAACGAACCTCCACCATTCAGGCATTCTATGGCATAGATGCTTTTTCTGAGGTCCTGGGAGACACTGACTGCATCTACATTGCCATGAAGATGCTGAGTTGTCCAGTTGGTGCCCAGTATATAAATCAGAATGGTTCCCACTCTAACAACTGGCAGGTGGTGTGTGATATACAAGGTAGTATATACCATGTGTCTGCACCCCCATCCAGGCAGTTTCCATTATACAGACATGTGACTCACATGGTACCAATACCAGCATTGTGTACAGCATGACTTTCCAAAGGGTCATCTACTTGGAAGATGCACACATTATTGACCCTATTGCCCTTGATGGTCAAGTAAAATGAATATAAGAAGCAGACTGCTCATAGTGGTGTTTGCTGCTATGTATTACACTTAGTACTGCAAGTCCATTAGAACCAATGCTGAGAGGACCCCATTTGCAGCCTACATGCAAAAATAGAAAAAATGTACAATACCACGCTGACATAGATATGGAAGATTGTCAAATGTATTTGTAGTGCTGTAGTCTTGCATTCATTGCCTGGAACTCACTGTTGTGCACTATCAAGGTATGCAGCAAGTTATTTGTAGTATGAGCCATGCTGCATAACACAGTAGTATGTAAACAATTAAAGCAGAGGGAGACCATCACACTAGCTGAAATTTTGCCCATTTCAGGGTCTTTGCCCCCCCCCCGATTATTTTTGACTTTGTCCAGAATTCTTGAGCAAAGAAATTGAGAATTATTTTGTTCTTTTCCTTCTAACATTTGTGGCATTCTCGCAAATTGTTGCAGATTGTGGTCTCTAATTAACAGAGTTTCTGATTTTGCATCCTTAAGAAAATGCTTGATAATGCAAGCTATTTCTGATTTTGTTTCTGATTCTTAAGCTAAGAAGTTGACAGAAAATAGGGGTGCTGTATTGCATAGTTCTGACATCAGTAAGCTGAGATAGATTTCAGGGCCATTATTTATGAATTTATTAATTTGCTTGATCTCAAGCAAATATCTGAGGTGTACAGTTATACAAGTGACTGTAATTTGTGGGTGGTGTGTGCCTGTGCAGGACAAAGATCAAAGAATCAGCAATGTAGTGAGTAGAACAAAGTAACACTAACTACGATGGAGAGGAGAGAGAAAGGTCAAAGTTGTTTGCCACTGAGAAGAATTTGTAACTAAGAGAATATGAGAATAATTTGCTGGACTTTTTCAACTGACGCTCAAATCTCTAATGTTTGAAGATCTGGTTGTGTGGCAAAAATATATTGCAAATGATGTATAACATTTTTTGTCTTATAAATAGTGTTAAAGGAATTTTTACTCTCTAACCAAGTAACTGTTCTAGCAAGCAAAATGAGACTGAGGCTATCAACAAACTTTTTGCAAGTATAAAGGCTACGGTTTAACTATATCATGAACTTCCTTTCTAGTTGTTAGCATATGATAGGGTTTTAGGAGGCTGTCCTAATGGTTAAGGTGTTTGCCTTCCAAATACAAAGTGCAGGGCTTGAGTCTCACAAAGGATAATTGCCTAGGCTTAAAATGGCTTGCAAGGGCAGTTAGCCTAGTACTAACCTATGTGTCACATTTTACCTTTCTGGTCCACACTGTGTAAGATCATTTAATATTCTGACAATTTTAACATAAAAGCTTAACTATGGCTATAGCTTCTTTAATTCATTTACTTGTTGGTGTTATGGATGGTATAGTATTCATGATGTTGCAAGCCTGCTCTTACCTGTATTGTTGTATTGCTTGATACTGACTATTTATTGTGTGTGTGTGTGTGTGTGTGTGTGTGTGTGTGTGTGTGTGTGTGTGTGTGTGTGTGTGTGTGTGTGTGTGTGTGTGTGTGTGTGTGTGTGTTTTAGAGGGGTGCTTGGCTTGCCAATCTGAGGCTTTTGAATTCTACAGATTCAGCTGTTTGTTTCTTCCAAGAATGAACTAGATATGAGGTAAAACAAGTATAAACACTTTAACCATGCTATGTGCTCCCCCCAGTTTTTAGTAAATGTTCCACATTTTACCCATTATCGTACCTTATAAAAGGTAGTACTGCGGTAGTGGTGCTGCGGTAGCGTTGTTGCCTCACAGCAAGACATTGTGCCGTTCGATTCTCAGCTAGAGCGTCTTCTGTGTGGAGACATGCGTGAATGGGCGTACCTTCGTTAAAGGTTGTGCTTCAGGGCTGGCAAACTCGGCACGTAAAAAATCTACTGCCAATCATTAGCGGATCGGAGTTCCACTGTGGCGACCCCTAACCGGGAAAAGCCGGAAGACACAAACATAAAAGATAGTATAGTGTTCAATATTTAAAAATGGAAATTTGTCTATGGCTGCAGTTTCTTTTAATTCTTTTGTTTGTTGGTACTATAGATGTTATGGTAATGTCAAACCACACTAAACTGTCTGAAAATGAAGAAGCCTCAGCTAAAAAATTTAAGAATATGTAGTTTTAATTATCTTAGCCAATAAAACTACAAATTTTGTTGAGGCTTGTTGATAGATAGTTATAATAACATTCAGAATATCCTAATTGCATCATTTAAATTCCCACACATCCAAAAAAATAAAATCCTGCAATGAATTATTGTGATCAGATATTCTCTTCTGAGTACTGCCCATACCTCTCAACTGTCCACATTTTTCAGTATGTCCCTGATTTTGCTTTAATAATTGTCCTGTCTCCCTAATAACATTTCTGATGTTCTGTCAAATCACTCAATATTACATCCAGTTAGTAATACCAGTCAAAGTTTTATACTTATTAAAACAGCGCATATTGATGCAAAACTTGTGATGTTTAAAAATTGTTCCCAGGTGTATCCCACTGCCCAATATTTTTGGATATGTGTAGAATTCTTGACCAAATAAACTGAGAGATATGGTGCTACACTAAAACATTCAGATTTAAATTATTTTATTGCTGTTTTTTCAACAAACTAGAAATAGAGTGTTATGCAGTTAATTTTGATAAATCTGCTTGGTATAGTTTTTGTCTTTCTGTGCTGTTTTCCTTGGTGGGGGCTGGAAAGCTAACAAATGTCTATTTGCAGTCTGAGTAGCACAGCAGGTAGTACATTCCCCTGTGATGCAGAAGACTGGGGGCTCTATTCATGCACCAGGTACTTGGACTGGTTTTTCCAGTACAGACATTGCAGTGCAACATATGTGGGGTGCTGCGCTTATGGGTTTCCTTTCCTTCAGATGAGATGTTAAACTGAGGCCCCATCTGCCTGAGTTGTTGATAGTTCAGGTAGATGTAAAAGATCCCACGGCACTTGTCAAAGATCCCATAGTGTTTATCAAAAAAGTAGGAGAAGCTCCCTAGTGCCCTGCCCAAATTTCCCTTAATCAGTATGACTATTACCTCAGGTTTCCCCTGAAAAGAGGTCACTTACCTAGTGAGACTAACATAGTCAACAAAAATGATGTATAAATAAATAAATGATTGTAGTTGCCACTATATCTCAGTTATTTCATTATACCTTTGTAGTCTGACTATTTTAATGCAGCAGAATCATTAAGTGGTTATGGCTATTATATTTCAATGGACCTGACGCTGTAAAGAGCTCTTGGAGGCTTTTCCCCTGAATCCACTAAAAATCCTTCTATGCAAGTCATGCTATACATAAGGAAATCATTGTTTTTTTACAACTGTGTAAATACAATGGCAGTAGTGTGATCACAGGCATCATGTGCAGCTTCTGGAATCTATTTTCATTTTCACTTTTTTTGCTTGAATTACTGGGATTTGTGTTCTCAGAGCAGCTCTTACTTGCAACAATAGTTGTAAATGCCCAACAAACTAAGCCAGCTGAACTGCGTGTACGCTTCGGGTTTTCAGACCAAGAGCTGACAAACCCTTTCTCACATTTTTCCTGAGGTGTCAAAAGTTGTCATAATCCAAGTGCTGTTAACTGGCCACTCTTCCTTCTAAGTTAAAGAAATGTTAACCGATATTAAACTATTTTGGTTCATCAGTGTCTGTAGTGGGGAGATATCTGTTTTATCTTGAACATTGGCAAAATGTGCTGTTTTTGTTTAAAAATACTTTGCTTACAATGCAACACAAACAAAAGTTAGACTTTCTGATTTTGAATTTAGGTTAATGATATTTTTTCTTTCTCCCGAGGCAGAAATGTCTTTGCACATGACATTTTCCCATCTCTTTTGTATCGGTAGCTATATCCTTGACTTGCAGAATACCAACACTTCATCCAAACAATTATCCGTAAGTATGGCAAATTATTATTTTTTTCCTATGTTGTAAACATTGCCAGGATTTGTAAAATTATGGCATTCACGTTTTTTCACTGGGAAAAGGTCTTTCATTTTAACACTGGATTACGGTTGCTTTAACGCATATCATGTGTTCCATCCTTTATTGGCATAGTGTTTTTTTTTTTACATCTCCTACATGTCCCACCAGGTAGCTACTATGGCCTTATTGTGCCCTGGCATGAAAAGGAGCCTGAAGCTGCCACTGTCTGTAGGGCCAGTAACAGAACAGCTTTTCTCCTGTGGTATAAATTTCTCAGTGACTGTCTGTAGGTCCAGTAACAGAACAGCTTTTGTCCTGTGGTATAAATGTCTCAGTGACTGTCTGTAGGGCCAGTAACAGAACAGCTTTTTCTCCTGTGGTGTAAATTTATCAGTGTGCTGATATATTTTTGATGTCATGAAAGCTGCAGTACACTTTGGGGAACACCATGGAACACTGTGTATATACAGGACTGTCCATCTTGGACAACACCCACTATCCCACTGTTCTTACCACCCTTGATGTAAGTACTGCCTGCTGTGAAACTGTGCCAGACTGTGTTATGTGGGGGCATGTGGTGCATATACTGTGCCTCTCACTGCAGTGCTTACAGTATAGTACAGTCTTTGCCCATAGAACTGCAGGTCTGGCATCCACTGACATGTGAGCATTTACCATAGGATCCCCATCCCCTACATATACACCAGCTATCATGCCTTTTTCCCATGGTCTGCACAACTGCCCCCAAAAAAGACTACAGGTTGTCATGCTTGGACAGTGGGGCATGGATGGTTGTTCTCTCCACCACTGGAACAGTAACTGTTATGCATGTTCCCTGTGATCTTGCTGTTTTGGGTGTGCTCCCCCCCCCAAGATTGCAAAACCCCCTTCCTGTTCTCTGTGCCTTAACTAATTTAGACACCCCCACCCCAACATTACCACATAGTCTGGCATATCTGTGACACTGCCATTGCAACATTAGTACACATCAATTAGTATGGTGTGATAACTAGGTAAGGTAACCACACACTCTGGAGTAATCTACAGTGCAGTTTAAAGTACTAGTTTGACTGTCTGCTGTAGATTTCACTAAATTTTATTTTTCTGCAATATCTTCTAGTTTGAAGTATTCTATCCATTTTTATAGTGCAGTCTCTTGCATACATGGATTACTGTGGCAAGGCTGCACTGTTTATTACTATATTAAGGGGCTTATAGCACTGTGATTGTGTTAATGAGGTAAATAGCATGATGTTCTGTGAATTACACCAATAATACAATGCATCATCAACTCTCTTAGGTCTGTATGTGCACTGTGACCAATTAAGGTATGTAAGGCTTTATAGCCTGCCTTTGCTACCACACATCCACAGCACAGTAAAAGTTATGGCCATAATGCTGCCCTTCATGGCTGTGCTTGAACATGTAGGCACACATAGGGTGTAAATGCCTGTGGTGTATGTCCTCACAGTTGTCACCCTGGCTTGCACTACTGATCACATGCATCATGTTACCATACATGGGAATTGCACTATTATTCTGCCTATCAATGCATATCACATATTCTCCTCATTGTACACTAAACACCAGCTTCCATGTTTACTCCTGGACCTAATCTGGTGAGTGGCCATGGCTACTGTAGGATCTGAGTTTGGCAGAGTTCTGTTGTGAGTGTAAAAAGAGAAACTAAAATTGTTTGGCACATTTGTACATGCAGCACAAGACACATTTGCTGGCACACAGCTATAAGTGTCCCTTGTGTAAGGGTGATGTCTGTCACTCACTTGGCAGAGCAGTGAGTGATGCCACATGCATCACTTGCTCCAATGAGTAGAATTAACGTAAATATAGTATCTGAGAAGGTGCCTCCCAGACCTTTGTCATAAATGGGAAGACAAGACCAGGGAAAGACAACAAGACTAACACTGTAAGGCGTAATTTCTGCTTGTTCATGTTACAGTAGGCATTACTATATAGATATAGACCATTTCTGAAGTGCATAGTTATGCTATGATCATTAATGAGTTTTTTATTTTGTGTGTGTGTGTGTGTGTGTGTGTGTGTGTGTGTGTGTGTGTGTGTGTGTGTGTGTGTGTGTGTGTGTGTGTGCACTTTGCAACAGAGGGGGAGATTACATAAAATTGACTTGTCTGCTACAGGAGGCAGGCCACAAATTACAGGTGTCAGGGCAGGTGTACCTCAGTACTGACAGATGTGTATCTCTAGTTTACCTCCTTACCACAATGTTACTAGTTTTGTATTGTCATATTAAACCCTAACCAGGTACTGTACTGACTGCTATATTTATTTTATTTATTTACTTAATTAGTAGCATTAGTTCACTGGGAAAAAACCCTTTTCAGCAGAGGCTCATGCAGAAAAGCTTCAGGGTATCAAATATTCATACTAGCATAAGATAAACCAGCTTACAATACTGCAATTCAATGTGAAGATGATAAAACAGGAGGAAACAAAGCAGAGGAATATACAGCAGAAAGATGAGTATTCAAAATGTTACTATAAAGCATAAGAAAGTTATATAATTTATAGAGATTTGAGCAATCATAGCAGAATGTTAAGATCTGGGCTCTTTTACTGGAATTATTAACATCAGAAGTGTACTTGTGATTTCACACAAAATGTATATAAAATGTGATTAATGGATTATTAAAATTGCTAAACATAGGATGTTGCAGGCAAATGATAGGACTGACACCACATAAAGCACGGGGGTATACTGTTAGAAGGACTGCTATAATGAGAGGGTAAGATATTTGAAAGGGAAACGGGTATTCTAGAGGAGAGGGTTCATAAAGGAGATATAAATATATATATATATATATAGAGAGAGAGAGAGAGGGAGAGAAGATATAGCAACAAGGGGAGAAAGGAAAAAGTGAGGGAAGAGTTGCTTTACTACGAAGGAAGGAAGAAGAGACTGGAGTGGGGAGGTATAAGGCATCAAAAAGGTAAAAAGGAGTTGGATGAAATTGGAGGGAGTGGGGAGATAGTTGAATATAAAGGATTAGTCTCGTATTTGGTTTTGGGCGGCCACGGTGGTGCAGTGGTTAGCATTGCCGCCTCACAGCAAGAGGTTCTCCGGTTCGATCCTCGGCTGGGGTGCCTTCTGTGCGGAGTCTGCATGTCCTCCCTGTGGTTGCGTGGGTTTCCTCCGGGTGCTCCGGTTTCCTCCCACATCCCAAAGACATGCTGCAGGTGGATTGGATACTCTAAATTGGCCCTAGGTGCGTGTGTGAGTGTGCCTTCTGTGGAAGGTTGGGCGCCGGGCTGGCAACTCAACACCATAAAACTCTACTGCCATTCAATGTGCGGACAAGGTGATCCGCTGTGGCGACCCCTAACCGGGAAAAAGCCGAAAGAAGAAGAAGAAGTCTCGTATTTGGTTTTACATGTATTTGTAACTATGTTGCTGCCTTTACCTGCACCAGTTATTCCTACTCTTGCCATCTGCATGCCAATTGCTCTAAACTGGGTCAAGCACTTCAAGATAACATGATGACCAGCTCCATAAACAGAACTGATATAGACAGGAGACCAATCAAGAAAAGAAGGGTAATTTGAAAACATATACAAATATCAGAAGGAGATCCAGGAGCATTATTTTTATGGAGGACAAACTGCATTAGTAAGATGAGAGAATAGTACAAGCATGGTTCTTCATTCAGCTAAGAGCCCTACCAATAAATATAATAAAAGGGTCAAAGATTAATACGATAAATAGAAAGCATACATCACCAGGCACTGTTCTTTTCTAATGCTCTGACATAACACTGACGGTTATGAGAGAAAGAATTATTACTGGGATTCCAGTCTTGATTTTGAGCCAGCAAATGACCACTTCAATAGGATATCATGTGACAGTCCAGCATTTATGGACAAAAAGTCCCAGAGAGTTGTCTTCTCCAGAGAGTTGTCTTCTTACCTGAATGACTGTGACCCTCAAAGTAACAGCATTACATTATAGATTTGTTTAAATAAAACTGCTATACACCTCCTCCAACAGGAACACCCCTGCAGCACCCTAACAAGAACATATGCTTTACATATCAATGTTCAGCACCACTTTTTGATTGGAAAACTTTTCCATAAGCTCCTCAGTCTCATATATGGTCCATATCAAGCAGCTAAATTTTACAGTATATTTCACTACATATTACCACACATCTCTGTACAAGCATGGTTCACTCTTACACTTAAAATCTATTTAAAATGCCTTCTCTTTAGCTGGACTCACACTCTTAAATGGTCTTCCACATGTCATCACCTATGAACTAATTTTGGTTTACTTTAAAACTAGTCTAAAGAAAAAATCTATTTAGTTTCTTACAAGAGTAATACATGCTAACATGAAATGCGTCTACCCATCTCTTTATCTTCTTTGCTAGTATGTCAATATGTATAAAGCCTTAAAACTTCAACCAATTGGCAATATGAACTGCATGCTACATAGCACTACATCATTTATGCTTGCTTGGATTTTCTTTTGCATATTTGTATTTGCTCTTCCCATTATGTCCCATGCTTTAATACTACATGCTGGAGTGATTAGGTTCCTGACCCAGAGACTCCCCATACTCTGGAATAGACTGCCCATACATGTCAAGCAGAGCACCTCCTTGGCCCTCTTCAAAAGGAACCTTGACAATTGGATGGGAGATAGGAAATTCACCCCAGGGATCACGTCAGTCACCCTGCTAGACAGAGATCCAGGGAAGTAAATATTGTGGGAAGAAATATCCAGGGGATTGTTATGGCTAGGCTTGTATAGGCCTTAGGGCCGATAGCCTAGTGCCATCCTATGGACTTATGAACCTATATGCATCCTGGGTCTCACAGTTTGCCTATTGCACCTACTTGTTTTAAACAAAGTACTTCATTAAGCACTGTACAATATTTCTCCAGTTCCTTTATCACCTCCACCACTATAATATTTTTATAAAAATATAAATGGACATACAACACAGCCCAACTACCTAAATAAACATTTATTCTTCTATCACCTAATATAAAATACTTATATGGGGAGTATTCAGAAACACATAGTGCTTATGCAAAAAAATAATTAATGTGAGCTTTTTTCAATTTTACCTAATTTCATAGAATATGGCTAGATATGCATCTGTAATGCATGCTTTTACACTTATGAGTCAACTCATCTAGTAACTGATAAAAATGCCCAGGAACAAGATACGGTTTTATTAGAAGAATGTATCTTCACCAGAGTGAAATGCTCCTCTTGTATATCGCAAGGAAACAAAACTTGCCAAGCAGGTGCAGGAGACAATGAAAGTGAAGAAGGAAACATCACTACTACAGGCAGTTGGTGCCCATTTCCCAGTATGCAACAGGACAGCAACAACAGTGGCAGCACCATCACAAGGACACTGTAAACTTCAAACAAAACAACAGTGGTAATTACAAGGATAGGTTCCCCAGGGTTGAATCTACGGGAACAGCTGATCTCAATATGTGCAGTAGTTTAAAAAGAGACAGAAGTGGAAATCCATCCATCCATCCACAACCCCTTTTCCCACTTTTGCACATGGGGTTGGGGTGTCACTTTAGTGATAATCATCTAGAGCCAAGGTTCACACTGTCAGGTGGCTAGCCCTGCCGCAGCTGTTCTTCCATACCACACATTCACATGCACACTCACACCTATATTCAATTAACAACACCAAATGAAGTGGACGGAGTGTTTACATGTATGGCAAGTAAGTGCTTCGTTCAAAAAGCAAGATTTTTGGGAGCAATAACTGGAAAGGATTTACATGAAAACAAAACTAGTGAGGAGGAATTATTATATGCTTTGTTTGAAATATCTGTGTCTAAAGAACAACCAGGGAAAAGGATAAAAGTTGAAAGAACTTGTAACCAGTTCAAATTTAAGATAATTAACTTGTCTCAAAAGTAGAGAAATGGCTTTGTTGTATCATGAATTAACCTTTATTCCATGTAAGATAGCAAGGCCTGTAACACCTTGACTAGTTTAAAGTTGCATGTCTGAAGGTTAAACTTACAATTATTAGCCATGGTAGGTGATATGCAGGTGGACACAAGGTTGTATTTACAATAAGCAAACCAAGTGTTTTCTGTCCAGTTTAGAACCATGGCATAGCCACTTTTAGGTAGATTCTGAAAATGAAATGAGTATGGAAGGACAGGAGTTGTACAATCTACCCAAGGATTGCTGGTGATGGGTACCATGGACTATTTTGCTAAAACAGAATTTATGTTAGTTGATTTGAAAAAACTACAAGTTAGTATAAGCACCATCCACGGGGCTTACAACAAACTAGATAAAAAGCTATTAAAACTGTTAACAATGCTTTCTAGTTCCTATACCTAGGGACATTTTTTTGTATTTCTAAGGGCTGCAAAGATGAAAACACTTCCCCTTTTAGACCTATAGTATCTGCCAGCAGATCTAAGACAAAAGTCTATTGCAATTTTGGTGAACAAGAAGTTAAACCTAGTGATGCCTTTAGTATCCCAATATATTAACCTCTTGATTTTGACAACAAAATAAGTAAGATATTTGTAAATGATGAAACATTGTTCATTATAGTGGGTGTACATGCAATGCATTATGTTATTCTACAGGATATTGGTATATCAAGGAGGTATACCAACAGATGAACCATGTGCAATTTGTAAGTTACTTGAATTAATTTTGTGCTATTGTCAGGGGTCTGTGGTGGGTGTGGGGGGGCAGAGATTCATAGGATTCATAGGAATATCAAGGCATCTAAGGCTCATAACCCTTTACACTTTGCCAATAACCACCATTAGGCTGTATCCCCTTTGTATTGGAAGGCTAGGCCAGTCAAACCTCAAGGGAATTTGTGGGTGTCACCCCATCATCCAGACCCTTTTGAAGGATTTTGGGGTATAACACACTGCTTAATCTGTCTGTTCCAGGAGTGGAAGAGGTGCTGTGTGATTAATCTGTCTATCCATCAGGTGGTACTTAGTTTTACTGATTTAGTGATGGCAATGAGGAAAGACAACTTTGCTTATCCGAGTATCTTTTCAGAAAATATGGAAGGCTATTTTCATTTGTGGACTACTTGAACATGTCTACAGAATTATTAAGGTTTACAGAAAACATCAATATAATACAGCTTTTAGGACAGTGAGTTTTGTAAAAAAAAAAATCTTGCCTCATCAAATTAGTTGCAAATGTTTATAGACAATTAGTGGGCATGGAGGTAGGTAACAGCTATATACATTTATGTTACGTAAATGCAGTATACATTCACAAAATATAGCAGCAAATCATGTAATTAAAATGCCCAGATTAACATGTGAGAATGTTTTTTTCAACAAACGTCACTAAGGTTAACAGGGATGTTCTTAGAAAGGGATACAGTTAACCTACATCGTTCAAGGTGATACATGAAGTAGAAGATGGTAGAGGGGTACAGACAACATATATTGGGAGAACTGATACATGAAATAGAAAATGGTAGAAATACAAAATGCAAACCCAATGCATGGAGGGAAGACATCATAAGGACCAATAAGAAAGAGCTGTGTTCTTCATATGAAGTTACGGGAGTATGATTCAGTGCGGATAGTGCTGGAATCAAAAGAATAATAAGGGACAAGTGGAAGATCTAAGTCAGTAACCCATTTGTGGGAGAAGCACTGAAAGACTGCCACATTTTTTAACACTAGGGAAGATAATCTGAAAATCTTCTTTGAGAGTGAGTGGCGGACCAGAATAAGAAGTTATATTAAATGTAAACAAGAGGAAAGGAAAAATGTCCTGTGACTGGGAGCTGGACGTATACAGCCAATGGTCCCTTCTTTTGTGCTGAAAGAACTGGAAGCATTTATGATAAAATTATACAGAAATTATTACTGACTTAAAAATTTTCACCTGGAAATAGAACCCACAGGTCTTATTAAAATACAGTACTGCTGGATTAGTTGCTACAAGGGTGATGCAAAAGCAGAAAAGCACATTTATTCCTCCTTTCAATCTCACCCTCAGAGTATTTGAACATTGTTATTAAAATGATATTAGGAGTTTATTGCATCAATCTCTGAAGCATTATCTTTATGATACAGTTAAGAGAGAAGGAGGAATTCTGAAAGAATTGTCCAAGCCTAGAAAGGTAACATACATGAAAGCTAATAAAAAGGGTGGGTTAAGCATTAAGATTATTTCTGATTATATGAATACAATGCCTTTTTTCAGGTTCAGTTTCTGAAAATTAGTATGACATTTGGGATACCAAAAATTCATAAGAATTTAGGCAAGCCACCTTTTAGACCAAATGAGGCTGCAAGGGGATCAAAAACTAAAAGTTTTCCACATATAATTTACAACATAATACTATTGTATAGAATATCTTGGTGTATGTGATGTAAATGCCTTAGCTTGGAAAACTTCTGCATCAAGAAGAAGCTTTTTAAATTCAGAGACTGATTTACCATTGAGGTTTTCCATTCATGGGGACCTCAGAAGGAGAGCAGTCTCAAAGGCAAATATGCATTTTAATGCAGCAGTCTGGGGAGGGGCTAATGCTAAGTAGCTAGGTATGATACCCTGGAAATGTCTGGGGCTCCCAATTACCTGACTAAGTAAATTTTACACTAGGAGAATAAAAAGACCACTGTAAAACCATACCTGTCTCCCATTTACTCTTATGGAAGTACTTGTGGCACAGGTAAATTCATCAGAGACTTAGAGGTGAGACTGCATTAGTCTGTGCAAGTGCGTGAATGTGTGTGTGTGTGTGTGTGTGTGTGTGTGTGTGTGTGTGTGTGTGTGTGTGTGTCTGTGTGTGTGTGTGTGTGTGTGTGTGTGTGTGTGTGTGTGTGTGTGAGCATGCTCATATGTGCATGTGGTTGCACTGTGGTGTTAGGAAGACAATCAAGAGTCTGGGTGCATATGTAGTATTGTTATAGTGTATTTCAGTAATTAGTGATCACAAGAAAAATATCAACAACATAAAAATCTGGGAGCAAATTTTTAATATTATTTTGGCTTAAGAGGTTACTATCCACTTTTTCTCGGGAACCAGAATATAGTCTAAATCAACCTTAGGTTAGATAGAAAATGTACAGAAAAGACAGATTGTTGGCTTGGATTTGTTAATGTTGGATTTTTTTTTTTTATTTTCCTTTTGATTGTGAGTGCTGTACCTTTGATCAATACATGAGGTTGATATATATGTGAAATTAACCAATGGAAGCATTTTGTATATATTGTATATAATGTGTGAATTTATAATATGGTTGTGAAAAATAATAAAAAATGATTATTGAAAAAAAAAAAAAAGAGTCTGGGTGCATATGGGTGTACGCGCACGTGTGTGTGTGTGTGTGTGTGTGTGTGTGTGTGTGTGTGTGTGTGTGTGTGTGTGTGTGTGTGTGTGTGTGTGTGTGTGTGTGTGTGTGTGTGTGCAGGTGTTCCATGTGTATGTATGTCTGTCTGTGCATGGGTGGCTGAATGCGTATATGAATGTTAAGAGGTGCCTTTGCTAATGTGATGCATGGGCTGCTACGGTGGTCAGGTTTGGCAGCACTAGTATTTTATTAAGAGACATATTAATGAGCTCTTTCTCACTGCAGTCATACTTGTATTTGAATTATATTTTCTTGTTTTTGTGCCAGGATGAGTAATGAGCACTTTATTGAATCCTAAACATTATCTTTCCTTGCAGACTCATGGGACTCTTGTAAACGTTTAGTAAGTTCAGTGTAGATAGCCTTCCAGGGTGGCCGCCGTGGTGCAGTGGTTAGTGTTGCCACCTCACAGCAAGAGGTTCTCCAGTTCGATCCTCAGCTAGGGTGCCTTCTGTGCAGAGTCTGCATGTCCTCCCTGTGGTCATGTGGGTTTTTCTCCAGGTGCTCCAGTTTCCTCTCACATCCCAAAGACATGCTGTAAGTGGATTGGACACTTTAATTTGGCCCTAGGCATGAGTCCGTGCATGTGTGTGCCTTCTGTGGATGGTTGGGCACTGGAATGGCAACTCAACACCATAAAACTCCACTGGCAATCATGAGCATACAAGTGATCTGCTGTGGTGACCCCTAACTGGGAAAAAGCCAAAAGAAGAAGTGTAGATAGCCTTCCTTCAGAATTGTTACCAGTGCCCATTGGTATTAATTCTTTACATACATGTATTCCACAAAGTAATGAGATCAACATGGTTACTATGTTTTAGGAGACAATGGTATTCCTGTATAGGATGAAGTGAATTATATTAGTGTTCTGACAGATATGGTACTTCAAATAATTTTTTGTTTAATGGTATGCATTACCGTCAGCTATGTGGTACAGTCATGTGGACAGTCCTTGCACCAGTGATTGCTAACATGATATTATCACAAGGGGAAAGACCCTTGCAATACACACTCAGATATATTGCTTTCTGTGGTGACTTTCTCAATAAGTATTCTTGATTTGGGTCAGTAATGAAAGACAGTTACTTGTATTTCTTGAAAACTTGAATATTAGAATTTCTTTTTCTTTAAATATTTAGCTGTTTATAATTAGATCAGTCATAATCCAAGACATTTTGATAAAAAATGTAAACAGTAGTCAATGTATTAGATTATTAAGTAACTAACTAACTAACTATAAATGATGCAAAGTTTTGAGTGTGAGGCAAACCTCTCAACTGTCCAGATTTTCACAGAATGTCCAGATTTTCCCTCATATTTTGGGGATATTCCTAATAAAATTTGTAGTATTTTGGCAAATCACTGAGATGATCTGAGGACTGAAGTCACTAAATAATGACATGCATTGAGTTTCAGACTTCAGCTCCTTCATAAAATGTATGTTAACACAAACCCTGTTACTCTAGCAACTTTCTAAGTTTATAAGAGCAATATTTAAAATCTGTGCCTATTTTTGGGCCTTTGTCCCACCCCATTTTGTCAGGCTTTATCCAGATTTCTTGCACTAAGAGGTTGAGAGGTATGATGTGAGATTCAAACTCTATGTTTGAGATGAGTGCTATAAGAAAATGATACACAATGCAGTGTTTATAGAGGTTAGAGAATGCAGACATACAAAATGTGACCCTTTTCTAACAATAAAACAAAAAACGCTGACTACAAAAGTCAGAGCACAGTTTTGAGTGCTTTTATTCCGGTAAACCAGGAACTTCCTCAGAAACAATGTAGTAACTTTCTGCATTCCTTAAAAAACCTTAAAGGCGCAAAGCATTACAAAAATTAAACACAAATAAATTGTTATTGTAAAATAAGAAGTAATGCTAAGAAAACATTTAAAAGATAAAGCCCAATAAATGGAAAACATTAAAATTATTATATACCCATGTCTAAAGTGTAAAATTTAAAATGCTAAATGCTTCAAGTATAGTCAACCCAGAACACAGACCT
Source organism: Protopterus annectens (assembly GCF_019279795.1). NCBI lineage: Eukaryota > Metazoa > Chordata > Ceratodontiformes > Protopteridae > Protopterus > Protopterus annectens. The sequence continues at coordinate 276,378,136 of NC_056726.1, read as the reverse complement.
GTGTAGAACCAAACTGCCAAAACATGCATCCACCATGGTTGACATATAGCTTAATACTTTGTAAGACCTTATTTAAATTTAATAAAATGTCAGATATCATATTAAATAATAGCTGCCTTAATTCTTAAAATGGGTTTTATGGAAACAAAGTCACTCAGTCCAAGGAACGTCCATGGATTCAAAAGTTGCTGCCAAACCAGTTCACATTGTTCTAGATGCAATTCCCAATCCCCATCTCCAGTAGGCAGTGGAACCTTCTTAAGCACAGAAAACCCAAACTTTTTAAAGTCAGTGCATTTAATATAATCCTTCTGTAAGGCATTGATGTTCTGTGTCTTTTTAATGGCATAAGTATGCTGTTAAATCCTTTTTTTTTCAATGGGCCATTGGTCTTGCCAACAGACAATGCAGGGCATGAGGAGCTAAAAGCTATGTACACACCTCCTTTAATTTCACAGTTAAATTTACATTAATTGCCATGTAGTGTGTGCCCTGTAAAATAAATCTACTTTGTTTGCAAGTCTCACAGCATTTCATGCTAGCATTTCTAACAACATCTTCACCATCCTGTTATTTTCTAAAAGGAGTTAAAGGTTCTTATTATTTTTGTAAACAAATCTGGGTTGCACCCCATCCTGGTCAAGCATCCCATCAAACCAAAGAAATCTCTGCGAAATTCCAATACAAAAACCTGAGCTGAATTCTTGTGCTTGACCAAACACTCTTTGTTCTCCAATAGATGTGAATGACTTAAAAGTGCTCCATATTTTGTGTTTCTTTGTTCACAGACCCATTGGTAGGTATCGTCCCCCAACATAGATGGATAACCACGTTCAGTAAAAAGATTAATCGTAAAAGCCACCTCCTCCTGGAATATCTGGTCATCAGTCACCTAGCCTACTCAGCCTTATTAGTTGCCTTCTGGCCAAGTTCTTTTTCTGAAAAAAGGGAGTGCTGACTGTCAAAAGGTAAGTAGGCATTGGAATAAGTTGGTCTTCTGTAAATGTTAGACTTGTACTTATACTCATTTTCATTCATGTAGATAGGGACATCCAAGAAATTAATGAAGTCATTATGATATGGATGGGTGAACTGAAGGACGTTGGTCAGTTGGTTTAAAAATTCAACAAAGCACAAAAGTTCCTTAATGTTTCCTTTCCACAGAATGTATATATTGTCCTAATACCTGATATACCTTTTCATGAGAATGAACAGTGGGAAATAAACCCAGCACTGGTTTCCCAGTTCCACAGTACCATATTGGCAAAAATGGGGGCTGAATCTGCCCCCATTGCAACACATTTGTGTTGTTTATAACACTCACCTTTAAAATAGACAAACTTGTTGGTCAAGACTGTTTCCATTTACTGGTAGACCAGTAAATGGCATTACTACTCAGGTCCAAGCCCTTCACCATGGATTCCAAAAAACATTTGAGTCTTTGGTTGTTAGGGATAACAGAGAAGAGGTCCTTAATATCAATGGTCACAAATAGTCCCTCAGATAAATATGGTAACCCAGTCATGGCCTCAAGAAAGTGCCTAGAGTCCTTGAGTAAATGCCCCTTGTAGTTGTAAGTATGCTTCAATTTAAAGTCCTCAAATTTGGCTAATGGCTCAGTCTTGGATCCTGCTGAAGCCACAGTTGGCCTAAGAGGGGGTCACAGGGGGATTTGTGTATCTTCGAGATCTCAAAAATTGCTGGGATCCTAGGATGTTTCACTGTGAAATATTCCCGAGTTTTGATGTCCAAATCATAGGTGATAAATAGGTTCATAGGTTTATACTAGGCTATCTGCCCTAAGGCATTTATAAGCCTAGCCCAAAGTTTTGTGGCTTACGCCACCCCTTATATGAAAAAATACTGTGCCCATTAGTTTGTTGTGCCTCTGTCCAGCAGTGACACAGAGATGATTCCCGGGGTAAACCTACGATCTCCCATCCACAGGTCAAAATTTCTCTTGAACAGAGCCAGCGAGGTGCTCTGCCTCACATGGACCGGGATTTTATTCCACAGCATAGGGAGTCTCTGAGTGATAAATCTATCCCTCCAGCATGTCCTATTTATATCCGTGCTAAGGTTTAAGTCGCTTGCTCTAGTGGTTTTGGTGGATTTGGATTTTTTGAGGTGGAGCATGTCCATTAATTCCGGGTTGGACATGGCCTTGTATATCAGGCACATGTCACCTCTGAGCAGATGGTATGCGACTGAATAGAGCTGGAGTTTCTTCAATCTGGCAGCATATGACAGATTTTGGAGTCCCTTTATCCTTTTGGTGAGGAACTTTTGGGGTCTCTCCAATTGCTGCAGATGTCGGGTGAGATACATCCTGAATGGGGCATTGTACTCGATCATTGGTCTGATAAGTGAAGAGTACAGGGGAACAATGACCTCACTTGATCTGGATGTGAATCCCTTTATGATCAGGTGGGCAGTGTAGAAGGTCTTTCTAACCACTTTAGCAATGTGAGTGTCAAAAGAAAGGCCACTGTCAACCTGGGTCCCCAGGTCCCTTATAACCTCTTCTGTGCTTAGTGGATTGCCACCTATATGGTAGCTTGGGGTTACCTTGTTTTTCCCGAAGGGTATGACTATACATTTTTTGGCGTTTAACTTCAGGCCATGGCTCTGGCACCAGCTATCTGTTTCCGTGAGTCCCTTCTGAAGGATATCCGTGTCCGATGCACTTTCCACTATGGCCCAGTTTGCAGTCGTCTGCAAACTTTGTCAGCCAAAGTCCTCCCATGTTGGCCTGTACTTCTGAGAAGTAGATGCTGAACAATAGGGAGCCAAGGACCGAGCCCTGTGGGACACCACTTGTGATCGGCTTGGAGTCTGACATAGCGCCAGCAACTCTAACCCTGTGAGTTCTGTCCTTAAGCCAGTTTACAACCCATCTTGTGACATATGGGTTTACATTTAAGCTGGTAAGTTTTTCTACAATACCCGAGTGGGGTATTGTGTCGAAAGCCTTTGCAAGGTCAAGGTAGGCTGTATGGACTGCCTTTCCCTCATCAATGGCCTTGGTGACTGTTTCGAAGAAGTCGACCAAGTTCAAAAGGCATGATCTGCCCTTGACGAAGCTGAACTGGGTCGGGTCCAATGTCTGCAAGTCCCCTATATCTTTGTTTATGAGCTCCATTATGATCCTCTCCATAGCTTTGCAGACTAAACTTGTTAAGCTTATGGGGCAGTAATTACCAGGGTCCGTAGAGGCACCGCCTTTGTGGAGTGGGACCACAGTTGCCGTACGCCACTCCTTGGGCACGTATCCTGTGGTAAGGCTGAGATTAAACAGCTGCCTTATGTGCGGGTTTAATTCCTCATTTAGCTCGTGTAGCACACAGCCGGGGACACCATCCGGTCCCATTGATGCTGTGTTTTTAGCTTTAGAGAGAGCAGCTTTCACCTGTGCATTTGAGATGTCTGGGAGGCTACACTCTGCTGGGATAGTTATCTCTCCTTTAGGGAGGGGGGTGAAGTTTGCACTGAACCTGTTTGCCAGTATGTTGGCAATGTCTGTGGGTTCAGTGATTTTTCTATCATTTTGGACTAATTCTGAGCATATCTGGGAGTTTCCACCCAGGTTCCTAACATAGCTGAAAAAGGCCTTATGATTGTCCTTTGAATCCATGGCAATTTTTCTCTCAAAATTGGCCTTAGTTGATTTTATGAGTGCTCGTATTTTTTACTAATAATGATCAGGGGTGACTTCCCTTTTATGGATTTTGTTCTATCATGTAATAGCTTTCTCCTCTTATTGTAAAGTTTGTTAATGGCTGTGGTCCACCAGACTGGATGTTTGCCCTTTGTGGAAAGAGTCTTGGTTTTATTTGGGATTGCCTGATCCATGCAGTCCTGGAGGTGTTCATAGAAGGCATTTGTAAGGGCTTCGCAGCTTGGGTTGTGGTTTCCACTGGCTCAGGGGCCTTGAAGGATACCACACCAGTCTTGAGTAGTGTGAAGTTTGCTTTAGAGAAGTTCTTCACTGTGGTCTTTGGTTGGGGTGGGGGCGGGATGTGGATTTCCAGTGAGATTAGTTTATGATCAGATCTCACCAATGAGGGATATACTTCCGGTGTGGAGCATTTTGTCCCCATGTTTGTGATAATGAGATCTAGTATATTTTCTCCTCTCATGGGAACAGTGACTAGCTGTTCCATGGCATTTGAATTTATGAACTCCAGGAACCGTTGGGCTAGAAAGTTAGGGCTTGAGTAATGTTCCCAGTCTATATTCGGGTAGTTGAAGTCACCCAATATGATGGTGTTTGGAGATACATTTATACCCTCCAGTGTCTTCAGGAAGGCTGTGTGGGGTTCCTGAGTTTGAGAGGGTGGCCTGTAGCATGCTACAATTTGTAGAGCAGTTTTGTCTATGGTTAGTTGCACCTGGATGGTTTCCGAGGCTTCGTGCGTTGCCACCAACCTGGAGGTGTGGGTATCCTTTATGAATATGGATACACCCCCCCCCCCCTTTTGTGGTGTGGTCCGGGTTTTGGGGCCGGAACGCATGATATGAGGTAAAACCTAATAGTGCCAGGGTGCTCTCAGGAGCCTTGAACCAGGTTTCAGTTACAGCACAGACATCGATGTTCTCCATACTGAGAAGGGCCTCGAGTGCGTGCATTTTGAGATTTAGACTTCTGGCATTGAGCAGCATTACCCTCAGTTTCTTCCCATTTTGTTTTCTAGGGTGGTAGGTCTAGAATTTGAGCCTTGCCTAAAAAAGGCACTATGGGGGTGGCAAGAGCCTTAGCCAATATCCGGAATCCCAGGGGTGACAGGTGCAAGCCATCCCTTGCGAAGCAGCGTGGCTTGTCAAGCATGTCATCCCAGGCAGACAGACACTGGATCCCCTTTGAATGACACCAGACATTAAGCCAATTGTTAAAGCTGATCATCTTGTCTCTATATTGTGGCATCTTTCTTGGTGAAGGAAGGATACTGCTCAGGGTCAGGGTCATACCTGCCTGAGTTACATAATCAGAGAGCTCCTCTATGTCTCTTTTCATGTAGTCCAGGGAGGTACGTCTCAGGTCGTTCACACCAGCATGGACAATGACTGTGTCATATTTGTACTTGCCGTGGAGTGACCCGAGTGTTTGTGTTATGTGGCGGATTCTAGCGCCCGATAGGCAGCTTACTGTGACCCTCTCCTTGTTCAGCCTGGTGAGTGGGACGTCAGTGTGTCTGACTATGGAGTCACCTATGACAAGTATATTTGGTGGTGTATTTGGCCTTAAGGGCTGTGACTGCTTTGCACACTGATTTTGTGGTTTATGTGTTGCTTGTGGGGTGTCTTGAGGTAGCAGTTGTTTGGGTGTCTGCTTTGGAGGCCTCTGCTGTTTAGGTAAATTTTTACTCAGAGCCTACGAGTATGTCTTTGTGTGTTTATGTGTTTGATTCAGTGGTGTGGTAGCATTATGTGAGGCTGGTTTTGTGGTGTGTGTAGTTGCCTTCTCCTCCTGTCTGGTCTTGCCAGTCCTGAGTTGAGAGAGCTCAGCCTCCAGTTTGGCTAAATAGCTGCATCTCTCGCAAGTATTTGTGTTATGTGGGAGGAGGAGAGGGTTGTCTGTGTACATGAGGCAGTTATAACATTGCCTCAAGATTCCCAGATTCACCAGCTGGACCGGAGAGGAGACTGACAACTGACCTTTAGACATGCCAGAATAATATTGGGAATTCCTTAATAATTGAAAACAAGGGCCAGTGGGGAGTGAGGGTGTAGTGCTTTTAATTTTTAGTATTGACTTATATAATTGCTTTAGTGAGCAAGTGCCAGGTAACTTGAGTGCAATGTGTTACAAGTAACTAAATGCAAAGACGACAAACAGTAACTTTCTTTCAAGTGAAACAAGGAAATAAGTACAGTAAGCAATGCAAATATCACTAGTGATCCACAGAAGCGCTGAGAAGCCGCGTATTAGGTGGAATTAGTGTTCCAGGGAAATAACAAGCAAACAAACAACAAGCATATAAACAAAGCTAGATTCAGCAGGCCTGGATCTAGTCTATGCTACAGCAAACAAGGTGTACCAATTTCAGTAAGATACAGTTTAAATATTCAGGCACTATAAACCTTTAACCAAAAATTCCCAGCTCAGAAGGGCAGAGTCCAGCCTCTTCTCCCACAAGAGTGCAGACCACGAACCTTCTTAATGTAAAATAACTGGCCTGAAGCCCAAGTGCTTAAACCAGAACTAATACACTTGGACACTGGGCTCTCAATCAGCAGTTCCCAACTTAGAAGGATGAAAGCTACCTGTCCTGCCACCACAGTGCTTACCACAAACCTTCCTAATGTAAAACAACTGGTCTGAAGCCCAAGTGCTTAATCCAAAATACTTAGAATGATAGCTACACTTTAATCAAGTTACAACCAAGCAGTAATAAATACAATTGAATACTTTAGAGAATGTCTGGATTAGTGCTCAAGTTACACAAGCAAAGCTAGATCCAGCAGGCCCAAATCCAGTCTATGCCACAGCAAACAAGGCGCACCAACTTCAGTAAGAAGCAGTTCAGATATGCATGCACTATAAGCCTTTAACCAGAAATTCCCAGCTCAGAAGGGCAGAGTCCAGCCTCTCCTCCCACAAGAGTGCAGACCACGAACCCTCTTAATGTAAAATAACTGGCCTGAAAGCCCAAGTGCTTAAACCAGAATTAATACACTTTTAGAATAGCAGACACTGAGCCCTCAATCAGCAGTTCCCAACCTAGAAGGATGTAAGCTACCTGTTCTGCCACTACAGTGCAGACCACAAACCCTCTCAGTGCAAAACAACTGGTCCGAAGCCCAAGTGTTTAAACCAAAAGGCTTAGAATGAGTTACACCAAGAAGTAATAAATACAATTGAGTATTTTTAAGATGATGCAAAAGTAAAATGAAGTAGGTAGAAACACAAGTACAGTAAAAGCAGATGAATTTTTTTTTTTTTTTTTAATCTGAACAAGTGCTGAGATCAAAGAAACAGATTTGAGTGCTGAAACTAGAAAACTGGCTAGTCTTCCAAGTTCAAATCAATAGCATGGAATGCAATACTGATTTCATTACAGGGGTCTTCTGTGAAAAATTCACCATTGTTTAGAAACTCTGGCATCGTGGATGAATATAGGAATTTATCCATCAACACAACCCTGTCCCCCTTGTCAGGCTTCATGATACATATAATGTTCTTGTTACAGAGAGAAGACAACAGGTCTGTTTCATCTGGCTTGAGGTTATAGTATAATCTCCTCTTACTAGAACACCACTTTCTGATACTAGCTTCACAAAGGTGTTCAAAAAGTAAAACTGGGAGTTTAAGGGGTGGGTTCAAAGTCCTGCTTCTACATAGCCCACTATATATGGGGGTAACACCTTTAGATTTATATTACATTGGAAGTTAATCTTTCTCGTGAACAAGTTCAGTTCAGTTAATAGGTCAACCACCTTTGGCCCCATTTCTCCTGAAGTCTTTTGGATTGCCGTGGGCCATGTCCCACTCCCCAGATTGCTGCATTAACATGCAGCTTTAAACCCCATTGGGATTATAGGCAACCCAATGAACACATTTATGAGGATTATGGGGATGTTGCACAGGGTTATAAAACCTCAAAGCAATCCGAAACCCTGCTGGAGAAACAGGGTAGGTAAGGTGGTGATTTTTCCAACCACCATGACAGTTATGAGGAACAGGATTTTCACAAGGGAAATCACCAAAATCCACAATTCTGGAGACAATGCAAATGATTTGGACTGATCGCGGGAATGGCAAGTTAGTAAGTCTTTTTGAGGATGCAAGATTTATAATTTTTCCTCCATATCTATATCCCCACTGTTGGTGCCCTTTTTGAGAAAGGCTTTAAATTTGTTCTGTCAAGCCAACTGAAGGTGGTTGACCTATTAAGTGAACTGAAATTGTTCATGAGAAAGATTACCATCCAGCGTACTATGAATTCTGGAGGTATATAATGGGCTATGTAGAAGCAGACTTTGAACCCACCCCTTATACCACCAGTTTTACTTTTAAAAAATATTTTTATTGCATTTTAAACCAACGCAAACAAAAATTACAAAATTCAACCATCGATTAAATAACAAAGAAAACTATATACAAAGTCCATAACAAATATTGACATTAGACAACAGCATTAATACTTTTCCAATAGATCTTTAAGATTTTGCCAAGATAGTTTTTTGTGAAATATTCATAGTTCTATTATACATAGTTTGTAGTTCAGTGTTACATAGAGTTTTTGCTAGACAGATAAACTCTGAAAAAGAGAGGATATTTTTACTTTTCAAATTCACTTTAATAACCTTTCTGGCAATAGCCAGGATAGACCATAAGAGAGGCACTTGAGTTGTAGGAATAGGATCTGGAAATGAAACACTAAATAAAATCAAATAATCTGTAATATTGCATTTATCTGACCATAAGGCTTTAATGAAGATTCCAAATTCTTTCCAAAATGAGACAACCATTTGACATTCCAAAATCATATGTTGCCAGTCTGCTTCTAGATTAGTATTACAGAAAACTCCTATGTTAAAACCTCCAAGTAAAAATTCTCCAATAAGTAGATGATGCGGAGTTATTTACAGACTTTAGATATAACTTTTTTTAGCTTCTGAGAATGTTTGTTTATTTTTGTAGACTAGTCCCAATGAGACACATCAAAGCCCATAATTTCAGATCTTAATATTCTATAAATTATTGATATATATATATATATATATATATATATATATATATATATATATATATATACATACACACACACACACATATATATATATATATATATATATATATATATCTGTGTGTGTATCACTATTAATTTGGGAAAATATTTTTTTTGCCAGAGATGGCCTGCATCTGTCACCCCCTGGGTTTCTGGATACTGGCTAAGGCTCTTGCGACCCCTGTAGTGCCTTTTTTAGGCGATGTTCCAAAGACCAAATTAACACCATAACAGCTATAAATAAATGCAATCTGAGGGTCATGCTGCTCAATGCTAGAAGTCTAAACCTCAAGATGCACTTGCTTGAAGCACTCCTCAAAATGGAGAACATCGACATTTGTGCTGTGACAGAGACCTGGTTTAAAGCAGCAGAAAGCACCCCTGCTCTACCAGGCTATAACTCATTCCACACCTTTCAGCCCCAGAACATGAACCGAAGCTCCAAAGGTGGTGGTGTCTCCATATTCATAAAGGATATGCACATCTCCAGACTAGTAGCCCAGCATAATGCATCTAAGATACTTCAGGTACAACTAGCATCGGGTAAGACGGCAAGGTCATAGCCTGTTATAGATTCCCAACTATGTCCTAAGACTCTCACTCCATGTTCTTTAGCACCCTGGAAATTATTAGCATCCAATCCAACACTCTCATACTAGGTGGCTTCAACTTCCCCTCCATCAACTGGGAAAACTACTCATGCACCAATACACTGGCCCAATGCTTCCTGGAATTCATCAGTTCCAATGCCTTAGACCAGCTCATTCTTACCCCCACTAGAGGAAGCAACATCCTTGGCCTGGTTATTACTAACATGGGCAACTGTTGCTCTACACAATTCCTCTCTGGTTAGATCCGATCACAAACTAATCACCATGGAAATCCACATTTCACCCACATCCCCTGCAAAGGTAACCACCATGAAAATCTTCTCTAAAGCTGACTTTAGGCTCCTAAAAACAGAAGTGGCTACCTTCACAGTACCCATGTCAATGGAAAATAGATGCATGACTGCCGAATCATACAACAATGCACTGTACGAACACGTACATAAATGCATGGAACTAGCCATACCCAACAGAACCAAGATGCTCTCCTCCAAAAAAAGGAAGCCAATCTGGTGGTCCCATGCCATTAATAAACTCTAAAATAGAAGGAAGAAACTGTTGCAGAAAAAGGTGAAGTCCCAAGACTGGAAAAACTCCCTTATTAGCCTCAACAAAAAGTTGAGATCCCTCATCAAATCCTCTAAAGCCAGCTATGAAGGCAGAATTGCGGTAGACACTAAAAACAACCACAAAGCCTTCTATAGTTACACCAAGAATCTCCATGGCAATACTCAAGTTTGCTCTGAGTTACTGCACAATGGTACCTCCTATACTGAGCCAAAAGATATTGTCAACATACTGGCCAGCAGATTCAGTGCCAACTCTTTTCCCCCCTAAAGGACCAATCACAATACTGGAGGAATGCCAGGCACCCAGCATTACTGCAGCACAGGTTAAAGCTGCATTGTCCAAGGCCAAGAATACAGCTTCCATTGGACCAGATAATATCCCTGGATGTGTTCTACATGAACTACAAAGTGAACTGGCACCACATCTGTGTGCCCTGTTCAATCACAGCCTCACCTAAGGCTTTGTCCCTACCAAATGGCACACTGCTACAATCATCCCTCTCCATAAATGGGGAATGACTACAGACCCTGGGAATTATCACCCCATTAGCCTGACGAGTCTGATATGTAAGGCTATGGAGCACATTATCATGGACCTAATTAACAAGGTTATAGGGAATCTCTAAACTCTAGATCCCACTCAATTTGGTTTTGGGAAAGGTAGATCATTCCTGCTCAACCTGGTTGACTTCTTTGAGTCAGTCACCAGAGCTGTGGATGAGGGCAAGGCAATTCATACAGCCTACCTAGATTTGGCCAAGGCCTTTGATGCCATTCCCCACTCATGAACTATTAATAAACTCACCAAACTAAGCATCAACCCCTATATCACTATGTGGGTTGCAAATTGGCTCACAAATAGAACCCACAGTGTGAAAGCAGCAGACTCAAGTCAGATTGCCAACCAATCATGACTGGAGTCCCACAGGGATCAGTCTTGGGTCCTCTTCTGTTTGGAATCTACTTCTCAGAAGTCCAGGCCAACACGGAGGGATTCTGGCTCTACAAGTTTGCAGATGAATGCAAGCTTAGAGCCATTATTAACTCCCCAAGTGATGTAGACATCCTACAGAAAGGCCTCACTGAGACCAATGACTGGTGTCTAAACCATGGCCTTACGCTTAATGCCAAAAAATGCTTCATCATCCCCTTTGGAAAAAACTTAATTCCCACTAATTTCTACATCGATGGGAGCCCACTGAACACTGAAGGCATTATAAGAGATCTGGGGACACAGTTTGACAGCAACCTCTCCTTTGACCACCACATTGCCACTGTGGTCAGAAAGTCCTTCTATGTGGCACATCTCATTACCAAGGGTTTTGCATCCAGGAAGAAAGAGGTCATCATCTCTCTCTACTCTTCCCTCATTAGGCCAATCATCTAGTATAATGCCCCATTTGGCATGTACCTCACTAGACACATGCAACAGCTGGAAAGGCCACAACATTAACTCGTGAAGAGGATCCTAGGTCTTAAACACATGCCCTACACAGACAGACTCAAAAAACTCCAGCTATTCTCTGTCTCATATTGTCTACTAAGAAGCAATCTCTGCTTGACTTACAAAGCCATGTCTGACCCAGCTCTGTTAGAAATGCTACATCTAAAGAAATCCCAATCCCTCCACACCACACACTCCAGAGACCTCAACCTCGTTACCACAATCAACAGAACATGCTGGAGAGACAGGTTCACAAGCCAGAGACTGTCCATGCTCTGGAATAGACTTCTCATACAGGTCAAGCAGAGCACCTCACTGTCTGTCTTCAAGAGAAATCTGGATGAGTGGATCAGAAATAGAAAGTTTACCCCGGGGATCACTCCAGTGGATCTACTTGATAGAGGCACAGGGAACTAACATCGGGCGGCATGATGCCGGGGCACTTCTATGGGCTAGGCTCATAAAGGATCCAGGGCCATTAGCCTAGTACACACCTATGAACCTATAATATTTTAGGCATGGGTTTAGTATTCAAGAATTCCCTTAAAGTCAGTATATTCAACCAATTATTTTTACTTGTATTATATCTAGCTAGAAGTCTTTCTGCAGTATTTGTTTTATTTCCATCTAAAAGTTGAAAACAGAATTTTAGATGATGTCCTCCAAGATTAGTTATTATATTTACATTAAAAGATTGCAGACATCCAGTAGTATAAGCTACAGTTGTTTGACCAAATAATTATTATCCATTACTGTTTTAAAAACATTTAATATATGTTTAATACCAGAAGTATAAACATTGGCATTTCTGTTATTCATACAGTAGTCTTTTATAATCCACTATGCTATATTAATGCTTGGTGGAACATTAAAATGTATATCAGATATAGACTTTGAAGCTAGAATTACCTCATGAGAATTTCCAATTTTGTCTATAAGTTGAATTTAGCCAAAGACTTACAATGTTTAGAATAGCAGATTTAATGTAAAGATCAATATTAGGGAATACAATGCCATTTCCTTCCCAATGTTTTATATGCCAGTCATAAGATATTCTTGGTTTTTGAGGATACAATAAAAATGTTAATAGTATAGAATTTAACCTTTTAATCATTTTTAGGGGGTAGTAACAGCAATGGCGGAGTAAGGTATAATATTTTGGCAAGATTTTAATTTATATTAATATAGGTCTTTCTTCCATTGAGAAGGAAATTGTATTCCAACTTTCAACTAGTTTTGATATAATATTAGCTAAATGTTTATAATTTAATGATACAGATTCCTTCCATTTGTTTTTATATGAATTTCTAAGTACTTAAGTTGTTTATTTCCCCAATTAAATTCTTTGTAATTTTTAAAACAGGGAGTTACTTTTTTGTTTATGAAAATTGTTTTTGTTTTATTATGATTAAATTTTAGACCAGAAAGTTTCTCAAATAATTTTATTGATTTAACAATATTTTCTAATGAAGATTCAACATTACTTGTAGTTAAAATATTGTCTGCAAATATTTGGATTTTAGAATTATAATTATCATTAATACAAAAATGCTTTATTCCATTGTTGTTTCTGATGTATGTGGCAAAGGGTTCAATCGATAAGGCAAACAATAATGGAGATAGTGGGCATCATTGTTTAATTCCTTTTAATATTTTGAAAGAACCAGGAATAAATTATCCAATTTTAAGAAAAGAAAGCATATTATTATATAGTTTCATTATTATTTCTATAAATCCCGAGGGAAAATTATATTATATATATGTTCAATTGTTCGAATCAAAAGCTTTATCAATGTCTAGACTTAGTAGTGATAGTTTTTTTTTTTTTTTTTTATTAGCAATATCTATTAAAGATAAAAGTCTAATTATGTTATATTGTAACTTTCTTCCTAACATAAAGCCAGTTTGATCTTCATTAATTAGTTCTGGTATTATATTACTTAACCTTTTAGCTAAAATAGCCATTAAAATGTTATAGTCTACATTTAATAAGGAAATGGGACAATAAGAAGTACAAATCTTAGGATTATTGTCTTGTTTTAAGATAGGGGATAGTAAAGGGAATTTCCATGAAGGTGGGATATTTAATGAGCTTCTAACTTCATCAAATGCATTTATTACATTTTTTAAACATTATCTGGAATTATTTTATATATTTCTGAGATCAAACCATCTAGGCCAAGAGCCTTATTATTTTTCAAACTTTTTATTTGTTCTTTTAGTTCTCTAAGAGCAATGGGTTTATCTAGTTTATCATTTTGTTCTTTTGTACTTTTTTGTTTTATATTCTCTTTTAAAACTTACCTGTTATATTATTATTATTATCTAGTGTTAAATTCTTGTTATTGATTTCTTCATAATGTCTTCTAAAGGCTTCTGTGATATCTTTTAAGTATATTGCTTTTCTAAGTTTATTATTTACTTGATAAGTAATTTCTTTAATATGATTTATGTTGTTTAATACTTTTGATCTAATTGCTAATCTATGTAGAGTTTTAGGATTTATAGTATAGGTCTGTATCCTACGTTTCTCCATGTTTATTGATACTCTGTGGTTTAATATTTCCATGCATTTTTGATTTGGTGTTTTTAATTCTGTATTTGCATCTCTATCTGAGGGTTTTAATTTTAATTGTAGACTATCAATTTTCATTTGAAGCACATTTAAAGTAATTCATTATCCCATTCTTTCTTTTTTAACTAATACCAATGTTTTATTCTACCATAGATATAGGCTTTTAATGTGCCCCATAAAATAACATCAGAAACTTCACTATTATTATTAGTGTCCCGAAAAAAAATCAATTCATTTAGGAACCATTTTCTGACTCCTTTAATTTTAACTATATATGCCAGTATTGTTTGCCAGAATAATAACTCATTAGGTTTTATAATAAGTTTAAAGGTAATGGCATTATGGTCAGACAAAGGACATAATGTTATAGATACTTTTTTACTTTCAAATATAATCCATTAAATACAAAAACTTTATCTGTATGAATAGTGAGTATAACTCAATGTATTTGCCAATTTTAATTCTTGAATATTCCTAAGGTTCATTATATTACTGAAATTGTTTACTTGGTTAGCAGTAGCTGTTATTTTAGGTTTCTTGTCTTTAGTGGTATCCTTTTCTGACAGTATGCAATTGAAATCCCCAGCCAATAAGATTTCACCTTTTGCATGTAGAGCTATAATGTCTAGATATTTATTTGCTACTTTAGATCCCATTCCAGGAATCCAATAAATGTGACAAATGTGTATACTGTCTTATCTATCTGAAGTACAACTAATCCCCTCATACCATTTTTGTCAGTGTAAAAATCAATTACTTTATGGACAGTCAGTGATTTCTTCCAAAGTATTATAGTGCCTCTCCTTTTAGCATTGTAATGAGAATCCACAAGTACTGAATATTCTTTACACATCAACTTGTCTAAATCTTTTTTAAATAAGTATGTTTCTTGTAAAAAAACTATATTTGTTTTATTCACTTTAAGATACTTAAACTACCTCTCATCATGGAATTATTTAAACCATTTACAATCAGTGAAAGACATTTATATACTGTCATTTCTAAAATATAGTAAGTCTAGCAAAATTAAATAATATTTTTATAAACTAAGCTATATTTCAATTCAGCATTTTTTTTGTTATGGATGAAAACTGGAAACCAATCAATAACAATATAATACAACTATTTACAATCCCTAACATGGAATGTATCATTCCTGTTTTTATGACATAGCCAAACAAACCACCCTCTATCATCCCTTAATATTTCACTATCCATTTTTTACATCTACCTCTAAATGTAGCCATTCAATAAATTTAATTATTTCATATAACTTCCCTTTAACAATAATGTAGAATTAGTGACTTAAAATTCATTTTTTAAACAACTTAAAATCATTGTATATGAAATTAAATTTGTCAGTCTATCAATGGCACACCAAAATAGGATCATTTTTTCTCTATAAGTCTAACACATCAAAGCAAATATTAACTCAAAAACAAATATTTACATTTTCCAGATCAATCATACATGTGCAATGTATCATCACACCACTCAACCTATTTTATCGACTGATATCACATAAATTAGTATAACCACATATTGTATGCATTTATTATAGTTAACCGGTATTTATGTACCCATTCATCCATATTTCACAAATTAAGAACCACTTAATAATGAATTTATATCAGTAATATAGTCTATACTAATGATAATATATAGGAACTTCATAACCATTCAATAGTCAAATTTCCCTTATATTAAGTCAGGTACCTAAAACAAAGCACTATATCTGTATACATGCATGTGGTGAATCTGAAGATGCCCACAATTTACAGCAACTGGTAAAATAAATTACATTAATTTTCTTGGGTGGTGAAAGCCAGGGTACCTTTTTGGCTAGGGCCAGTAGTCTAGTACCTACCTATGAACCTATGAACCTATGACTAGCTGAACTTATGTCCTCCAAAACTGATTTTCTTGTTCAATTTTCTTCACACCTAATTTATTCTTATATAAAAGGTGTTTTGAAGATAGTTTCTTTAGTTTAAAGATTAATAATCCTGTCAGAAAAACTGAAAAGAGACAGTTTTACTTTTTGAAACTCTTTATGAAGCTAGTATCAGAGAGTTGTGTTCTAGTAAGAGGAGATTATACTATATCCTCAAGCCAGATGAAACAGACCTGTTGTCTTCTCTCTGTAACAACAAAGGTATATGCATCATGAAGCCCAACAAGGGGGATGGGGTTGTGTTGAGATTCTTGCATTCATCCAAGATGCTGGAGTTTCTAAACAATGGTGAATTTTTTCACAGAAGTCTCCTGTAATGAAATCAATGTTGCATACTATGGAATTGGTTTGAACTTGGAAGACATGTTTATCACCTATGACTTGGATATCAAAACTCAAGAATATTTCACAGTGAAACTAGGATCCCAGCAATTGTTGGGATCCCAAAGATACACAAATCCCCTCTTAGACCAACTGTGGCTTTGGCAGGATTCAGGACTGAGCCACTAGCCAAATTTGTGAACTTTAAATTGAAGCATTTTTGCAACTACAGGAGGCATTTATTCAGGGACTCTTGCCACATTCTTGGGATCATGGCTGGGTTAACATATTTGTCTGAGGGATTATTTGTGACCATTGACATTAAGGAGTGCTTCTATTTTATCCCCTCATGACCAGGGGCTCGAATGTTTTTTTGGAATCCATGATGACGTGCTTGGACCTAAGTAGTAATGACATAAGTCTGGTCTACCAGTGAATGAAAACAGTCTTGACCAACACTTTTGTCTATTTTGAAGGCAAGTATTTTAAAGAACACAAAGGTGTTGCAATGGGGCAGCTTCAGCTCCCATTTTTGCCAATATGGTACTGTGGAACTGGGAAACCGGTATTATGTTTAATTCCCCACTGTTCATTCATGTGGAAAGGTATCTCAGGTATTTGGATGATATATTCATTCTATGGAAAGGAAACATTGAGAAACATTTGTTTTTTTTTGCATTTTTAAACCAATTGACCAACTCCTTCAGTTCACCCATCAATATCATAATGATTTCATTAATTTCTTGGACATCACTATATACAAGAATGAGAATGAATGTAAGTACAAGTCTAACATTTATAGAAAACCAATGTATTCCAATGCCTACTTACATTTTGACAGCCAACACCCCCTTTGGCAGAAAAATAACTTGGTCGGAGAGCAACTAATTAGGTTGAGTAGGCTAGTAACTGATGACCAGATATTCCAGGAAAAGGCAGCTTTTATGATTAAGCTTTTTACTGAACGTGGTTATCCATCTATGTTGGTGGACGATATCCTCCAATGGGTTTGTGAACACAGAAACAAAAATATGGAGCACTTTTAAGTCATTCACACGTATTGGAGAACAAAGAGCATTCGGTCAAGCACAAGAATTCCACTCAAGCTTTAGTAGAGACATTTTGTAGAGATTTTTCCAGTTTGAAACAACCATTGGTCTACAGTCTTTAGAACTTTTGGGATGCTTGACCAGGTTTGGATGCAACCCAGATTTGTTTGCAAAAATAGTAAGAACCTTAAACTCCTTTTAGAAAATAACAGGAATACCAGTATGAAATGCTGTGGGACTTGCAAAAAATCTAGACTTATTTTACAGGGCAGGCTCTACATGGTGGAAAGTTGCTGTAAACTGCTAAACAGTCACAGGGAACTTTAACTCTGAAATGAAAAGGTTTGTGTATATAGTTTTTTGCTCCTCGTGCCCTGCGTTCTATATTGGCAAGACCATTGGCCCATTGAGAAAAAGGATTTATCAGCATATTTATGCCATTAAAAATGCACACAACCTAAGTGTCTTGTACAAGCATTCCATTAAATGCACGGACTTTAAAAAGTTTGAGATTTCTGTGCTTTAGCAGGTTCCAGTGCCTACTAGATATGGGACTTGGGAATTGCATCTAGAACAATGTGAGCTGTTTTGGCAGCTGCTTTTGAATGCGGGGCCATACCCTGAATTGAATGACTTATTTTCCATTAAACCCATTTTAAGAATTATGGCAGCTAGTATTTAATAAGATTTCGGGCATTTTATTAAATTTAAATAAGGCTTTACAAAGTATTAAACTTTATGTCAGCCATGGTTGGTGCCTCTTTTGACAATTTGATTTTAAGGAGGGTTCTACACAGGTTTGTGTTCTAGGTTGACTACACTTGAAACATTTAGCATTTTAAATTTTACACTTTAGACATGAGTATGTTATATGTAATAATTTTAATGTTTTCCATTTACTGAGATTTGTCTTTTAAATGTTTTATTAGCATTGCTTCTTATTTTACAATAACAATTTATGTGTATTTAATTTTTGTAATGCTTGGCACCTGTAACGCTTTTTAAAGAATGCAGACAGTTGCTATGTTGTGTCTGAGGAACTTCCTGCTTTACTGGAACAAACACACTCAAACTGTTAAATTCTGTGTGTGCTCTGACTTTTCTGGTCAGCGTTTTTTGTTTTATTTAACTTTTGGATTATACTGGGTCGTGGTGTTTTGGGTTACAAGTGTTTCCTTTTTTTACAATGAAGGGTGATCAGGGCAACAGTGCACGAACAATGAACAAAGACTTTTCCCATGTGCATGTGTAAGACTTCACAGTTGATGTGCTTGCAATCAGAATCATTATTTTGACAGCCTGAATATTTTAACAGGTTAAAATGAGATATTTAGAGCAGTAGGTGAAAAATCTGCATTTACTTTTAAAGCAAATAGCAATTTCAAATTTTCAAATCTGGTTTTGTCTAAATGTCTAAAACCTATTTGTACTTATAAATATGTCACCTGTTCATATTGTGGATACATATGCAAAGGTCATACCTCTCAACCGTACCAAATTACTCATTTTTTACCATGTTTTGGGGGTCCAAATAATGGGGTGCCATGATTCGCAAGTGGCACCCCTTCATTTCCGAATTATACCCAGCTTTCCAGCTTTTCTTTTTAAATGTTTTTTGCGCTTTTTGAGCTAATGTTGTCACGTGCGCGATGACGTCAGCTCCATCAGCCTACCAGCCTGTCAGAATTGAGCTCAAGGGCTCACGTGCACACATTTCCAGCTGTATTCACTGTTTGAATGGATATGCACACATTTCCGGCTGACTGTTGCTTTCAAATAGATCTGCGAGTGAGAAGGACTGGAGGAAACACTTGCAAGCTGTGGGAAGGAAACATTTTTTATTATTACCTTATGGGTACTGCAGAGTTTGGCTTGAGCGGGAAGGAAAGCACTGCAAGCATGGGTACTACTTCGTGAACAGAAAGGACTGCTGTGAGACGTGAACGGATTAGGTATCTGACGTGAATGGATTGAGCATATTTCAGGTAAGGACTGATGTGAATGGATTGAGCATATTTCATGTTAAGCCAAAAAAACTTTGTTTTGTTCCCATAGCCTCATATTATAGCTCAGTGTGTTTCATATTAAGAAAATACATGCAAAATACTCCAAACTTTGCCTCTGCAAATATATTAATAATTTTAAATGCTGCCCCTATGGCTATAAAATGCTTAAATGTGCAAGCCTAGTTTTCTGTGCAAGACAAGTTATGCACAAATCAATGTTGCAGACATTAGGTTAGACAACTGTAAGCAAAGCCTGGTGTCAGTAAGTAATAAAGTTTCAGAGTGATGCTCAGAACAAAAAATGAATTCATCCAAATTTATATAATGTTCCTACCAAGATCCTCAAGCATAATAATTCGATGCAAATATACTTTCCTTTTTACCCTGCTGATCTCTTACATATTTGGGTGTTTCACTTATATCATACTGCTTTGCTCTTCTCAATTCTCATAGTGACTAACAGACCTTACCTTATAGATCTGTCAGCCTACCTATTACAAATACATTCAGGCAATGTCTCATTTTGGAAATGTTATACTAATGGTGGATACTATTTCTCCAGAAATACTATCAAATTCTAAAATATGTACTCATTTCTGGTAAAAACAATACAATTCCTAGAATCGATCATTTAGGTTGAGTCACTAAATCAACAAAACTTTAATATCTTTTACCAATTTCTTTTATTCGATATTCTGTTTATAAAATCTGCATTTAGTCTACTTCTGGACATGCAATAGTCTGCTTTGGATTTTTTTTCCCTTTTTATGACTGGGTTTGTCCCACTAGGCTAGTTGCATCTTTTCAGGGGTGACCCATAGGGTGGTTGTAACATGGAAGGAAAGGAGAGTGTGTTTGATGCTGGTGATCATTATGAAGACCCTACTTCACCTACTGGTGTACCACTTATTTGATTATCAGATGGTGGCTTATCTGATCAGAAACTTGAATCATTCTTGAATGAAAATTAATTGTTGATGCTAATAAGGAGTCTTGAAGTCAAGTCATGGACAAATTAGAAGCACAGGAAGGACTTAATGATGACCTTTTGTCAGATTCCTTTAAGATTCCAGCAAGTACTGAAACGTCCACTTGGCTTAAAATCATCTCAAACTATGCCTGCTGTGTATGTAATGACTTCTTGCATGCATGTGGTTTCCTGTATAAATACTGGTGTTTTATTTGGAATGACTGAAGGGGGACTCTGGTGCCATATTTTGATTGTCTGTTCTTCAGTTTGCATTTGAAAGTTGGTATCCCACAATTCCATCGGAGTGGGCAGGGTTACACAATTATCTATGTAAATGTTATGTTAATCAGCGTACAGATTTGTACCTATTTTTCATGGGCCTTGTCCAGATTTTTGATGTTTCCAGGTTGAGAGGTATGACAAAGGTCCATTCCTTGATCTTAGACATTTAGAAAAAAACTTCTGCTGCAAGTGATTTTAATGGGAATATTATTGTTTCTGACAGGATATGTTCAAGCTGTGACAGCTTCTAAATGGGAAATACCACAAGGAAGCTGTTGGCAGCATACAATACTTTTCACAGTTATACACTAAATGCTAGCATGACTTTGGCTAGCTAAAAGTCCAGTGAAGGGGAAATGGGAATTTGAGAGTTTTAAAATTTGCATAATTTAAGGACAGTCTAAAAATAAAGTAGTAATAAAATATAGATTACGCCACCCAATTATCAACAGTTTTTCCCTTTGTTAAAGAAAATACTTAATAGGAATAACAGTGTTCTTCACTTTTTGACTACTGATATTAATGCTGACAAATGTTTGAAAAAAAGTAAGTTCAGATAAGGTCTCTGTGACTTTGGGGAGAAATGGTTCCTGTGGGTACTGCTAGCAGTATGGAGAGAAAGGCATATCCCAGATGACTGGAGAACAGGTATACTTGTGTCAGTGTACAAGAACAAAGGGAGCATTCACAACTGTGGGCAGTACAGAGGCATCAAACTCCTGCACACGGGTCTATATTGAATCAGCAAATGCTTTAAAAAGCGAACGCTGATTCATCGACCCTATTTAAGTGAAAGCTTACAATCCCAAACACTCGGAACAGCAATTTTTTTCCCAGGGAAAAAAATTGCTGTTCCACAAAAAAAAAAAAATTCTTAAAACAGTATCTTCCCCCCTACTTAAATATACCAACTTTGTGATCGCACCACAATGGAGGAAATGGCAAACTCCTGAAACCGGCGCAGCAATTTTTTTCCCTGGGAAAAAAATCACTGTTCCGGGTGTTTGGGATTGTAAGCTTTCGATGAATCAGCATTTGCTTTTTTAAGCGTTCGCTGATTCAATATAGACCCTGTCACACTGCATGAAAGTCACTCTGGAGAGTGTGATTGATAAACAAAGACACAAAGTGGAATGTAAGATGGGAGATGAGTAGTTTGAATTCAGATCAGGATGCAGCACTTGAAGTGAGATAGATAGCTGAGAAGAAGCTAGAGATAAAGAAAGAGTCCAAATGGGCTTTCCTAGACTTGGAAAAAGCATGTGAAAAGTTCCCAAGAAAGCTGATTTAGGCAGTGCTGCAATGGTTCAAAGTTCCAATGACACAAATACAAACAGTGTTCAACTTACAGAGGGTGCCCAGTGTGAGTGGATGTGCACCAGGGTTCAGCTCTGAACCCAATGCTGTTCATAATGCTGATGAACTACATTATCAAACAGGTCAGATGGCTCAGATCAACAAAGTTGCTTATACAGACAATGTGGAATTACAGCCAGACTCTTATCAAGAACTTCAGCAAAAGAACACAATGTAAACCTGAAGGAACATGGGATGGAACTGAGTACAGGTAACACAGTTGTAATGGCAGCAAATGGGAAAAACCAGAAGAAGCTGAGAATGGAGGTATAAGGGAAAATAGTGGAACAATTAACAGCTTCAAGTACCTGGAATACATGGCTGAGAAGAAAGAAAGTCTGAAAGAGGAGGTCAAAGCTAGAATCAGAGGGGCTGCAGCCAACTTGCAGAGAGAGTTGGGTATAGTGCATGACAGAAGAAAGCCAACAAAGCTGAATATTAAGTTAAACAAAATAGTGGTGTGACCAGTACTACTGTGTGGTACAGAGGCCTGGGCAGTAAAGGCAAAGTAGTCGAGGAAGCTAAAGGCAATGGAGATGAAGTGCCTGAGATGGGTGGTAGGTTGCACACTGTGGGACAGACAAATAAATGTGGACATCAGAGCAGAAGTCCAAGTAGAACCAATTGCTGAGAAGGTCAAAGAGAACAGATTAGAGTGTTCAGGCACATGTGCAGGAAAGCAGAAGACAATCTGATGAAGAAAATTTTGGACAGACAGGAAGAAGGTAAGAAAAATCCAGGCTGTCCAGCAAAGAGATGGATGGATTATGTGAGATATGACCTGCAGCAATCGGGCATGATTGTTGAAGATGGCAGAAGAATAGCAATGACTCGAGAGAGAAGGTGACAGCTGACATGATACCTCTCCCCTTGTAGAAAAGGGAAAAACAAGGACATGGTGATGATGATAATATTTGAAAATAATGCCTTCATAACCAAGTCTAGAATATATAGTAAAAAATATCACTACAGTAAACTTTCAGTTAACCGGCACCCATGGGGATTGGTAAATGCTGGATAACTGTAGTTTCTGGTTGCTTGAGAGTTACTATTAAAAATAAGCCTGACTAATACTGTACCCTATATTTGTTTGGTATGACTTGTTCTCAAGTTGGGGAGAGAGGGATTTTTTTCCGATCTTCCTTTTTAAAACTCTAAAACTTTAAAAAACATAAGGTATGTTTCTGCAGGGGGGGACAGAAAGTGCAACACATGAAAATTGTACTGTATTTCTTCAATTTTTTCTGGTTGCTTGAGTTCTGGTTAACTGAGAGTTTACTGTATGTATGCCTGCCTAGTTTCCACTCACCACTAGGTGGCAGCACCTTCCCACATTGCATACTCCTACTCTAATTTTACAATAGCTTTTCCTCTTTTTACTCTCTCCCTCCTCATTCTCCCACATACTTCTACAGTCTACTATCCCATAACTTTTTCTCCTCTCCCCCTCCACTAAACGTTTCTCCTCTCTCCGGAGTTACACTGTTTCTCTAGCATTCCTATCCAGCTTTTTACTGCACTTGCTCTTACTTACCTCAGTTCCTACCTGAAGTGGCTGATACTTTTTCAGCAGGGCTCTTCTGCTCTTTTTCTCTATCCCACTCCGTTCGCCCTGTGGGCTCACTCTGCTCCCCTACCCTACCCCCAATTCCCACCCACCCCAGTGGTCCTACATTTATTGCCATCCCTTACACCCTCCCTTTGACAATGCCCAAACCCGCAACAGCATACCTCCTCCCTCTCCACCACTCCAACCCTTTCCCTATACTCCTCCCCAATTTCCTCCAGCCCAGCCTACTTTCATCAAACCTCTATATCCCTATCTCCTCAAAACAATCTTAAAACACAAATGCCCTCTTTTACTTCCACAACTCTCACCCCCATAACACTCCTCCTTATTCTACTTCCTCTATATCATGCCACCTCTTATACAAACCTCCATGTACACCTTCCACCTCCATACCCCAACCATTCAAATCACTTCCACAACATATCCACCTCTCTTACCCCTTTCACCCCACCTCACTATTCTCCTTAAAACACTTCCAAATTCCTTCTAATTTCTACAAACCTAAATCCACATCCCTCCATCCATACCTAACCAAACAAACTCCTAAAAAACTCATACATCTTCTCACATATCTCTTCTTAGCAGGCGACATCCATCCTAACCCTGGACCAAACACTTCTCCAACCCATAACCATAGTTCTAATGACAAACCTACCAATAAAGACCTCAAATTCCTCACCATCAATGCCCAAAGGGGGCTATTTCATGCCTGGGTCAACCATAACTCACCTGACATAGTAGCCATCTCTGAAACCTGGCTAAAACCACACATAACTGATTCAGAATCCTCCCCCCAGATTTCAATGCCTCCGATCTGTCCACCTAAACAAAAGAGGTGGTGGAGTAGCACTAATTTACTCTAATCATCTATCTATCACACCTTTCCCGAATCCTATTCCATCCTTTCATAATGCTGAACCAGTAATTGGCATGCTAAAATTAAACAGCCATAAAATTATCTGCATCATCTCCCTCTATATTCCCCCTGGCAATAACACCAATACCTTAGAAGACTTCCTCTCCTGGACCTACACAAATATAAAACAGGAAACTTACATATTGGGAGACATAAATATAGACTGGCAAAAAATCATAGACCCTGATCTCACCTTATCAATTAACCTATTCAACTTTACTCAACATATTCACACCATCACCAGACCCAACAAAACCAACTGCCCCGGCTCAATTTTAGGTTCATAGGTTCATACTAGGCTATCTGCCCTAGGGCATTTATAAGCCTAGCCAGAGTGTGTTTGGCTTTCGCCACCCATTTTAAATGAATTTTGCTATGCCCTTTTTCAAGGTTAGTATACTGTGTCTCTGTCTAACAGTCACACAGAAGTGATACCCGGGGTAAACCTACGACCTCCCATCCACTCATCAAGATTCCTCTTAAAGAGAGTCAATGAGGGACTCTGCCTAACCTGAACTGGGATTTTATTCCAGAGTGAAGGGAGCCTCTGGGTTATGAATCTGTCCCTCCAGCATGTCCTATTTATTTCAATGCTGAGGTTCAAGTCTCTCGAGCGCGTAGCTCAATGGGATTTGGATTTTCTGAGGTGCAGCATGTCCATTAATTCCGGGTTGGACATGGCTTTATACGTCAGGCACAGATCGCCTCTGAGCAGGCGGTATGCCACTGAGTAGAGCTGGAGTTTCTTTAACTGGGCAGCATATGGCGTCTGTTTAAGCCCTTTGATCCTCTTGGTGAGGTACTTTTAGGGTCTTTCCAGTTGCTGCAGGTGTCTGGTAAGGTTCATCCCAAAAAGGGCATTGTACTCAATTATGGGCCTGATGAGGGATGAGTAAAGAGGCATGATGACTTCCCCTGATCTAGATGTGAATCCCTTCATGATTAGGTGGGCTATATAAAATGTTTTTCTAACCACTTTGGCCACGTGGTTTTCAAATGAGAGATTGCTATCAACTTGGGTTCCCAGGTCCCTAATTACTTCTTCCGTACTTAATGGATTACCACCTATGTGGTAATTTGTGGGCACTGTTTTTGCCAAAGGGGATGACTATACACTTTTTGGCATTTAGCTTGAGGCCATGGCTCTGGCACCAGTTGTCTGTTTCTATGAGGCCCTTTTGTAGGATGCTTGTTGTGTCGGCTGGAGAGTCGATTATGGTGCGTAGTTTGCAGTCATCTGCGAACTTGGTCAGTCACAGTCCTTCCATGTTGGCCTGTACCTCTGAGAAATATATACCGAACAAGAGAGGTCCCAGGACTGAGCCTTGTGGGATGCCACTTGTAACTGATTTGGAGTCTGACATGGCTCTAGCAATTATAACCATGTGGGTTCTGTCCTTGAGCCAGTTTGCAACCCATCTAGTGACATAGGGGTTTATATTTAAGCTGGTGAGTTTATCTATAATGCCCGAGTGGGGTATTGTATCGAAGGCTTTTGCGAGGTCCAGGTAGGCTGTCTGGACCACCTTCCCCTCGTCAATGGCCTTGGTGACTGTTTCAAAGAAATCAACCAGGTTTAAGAGGCAGGATCTGCCCTTAACAAAGCCGAACTGGGTAGGATCCAGTGTCTGTAGGTCCCCAATATCTTTATTTATGAGGTCCATGATGATCCTTTCCATAGCTTTGCAGACCAAGCTAGTCAGGCTTATGGGGTGATAGTTTCCAGGATCCGTTGAGGCACCACCTTTGTGGAGAGGGACCACTGTTGCTGTATGCCACTCTTTGGGTACATATCCTGTAGTAAGGCTGAGATTGAACAGTAGTTTTATGTTTGGGTTTAGCTCTTCTTGGAGTTCATGTAGGACGCAGCCCAGGACACCGTCTGGTCCAATTGATGCTGTGTTTTTTGCTTTGGAGAGGGCGGCTCTTACCTCAGCATCTGAGATGTCAGGGGGGCAGCACTCTGCTGGGATAGATATTTGCCCTTTTGGTGGGGAGGGGGGTTTATGCTGAACCTGTCAACTAGGATGTTAGCAATGTCTGTGGGTTTGGTGTATTTTTTGTCATTTTGGACTAATTCTGAGCATATCTGGAAATTCCCACCCGGGTTCCTAACATAACTAAAGAAAGCCTTGTGATTATCCTTAGTGTCCTGTGCAATTTTTCTCTCGAAGCTGGCCTTAGACGATTTTATGAGTGTCCGTAGTTTTTTGCTAATACTGATCAGAGATGCCTTCCCTTTTTGGGATTTTGCTCTATCATGTAGTAGTTTCCTCCTTCTATTGTATAGTTTGTTTATGGCTGGGGTCCACCAGACAGGATGCCTGCCTTTGGAGGACTGGGTCTTGGTTTTATTTGGGATTGCATGATCCATGCATTCCTGAAGGTGTTCATAGAATGCATTTATAAAGGATTCTGTGGTCTGGGCCGTATTTTCCACAGGCCCGGGGGCTTTGAAGGATTCCACCTCGGTTTTGAGGAGTGTGAAATTTGCTTTAGAGAAGTTTTTCATTGTGGTTTTCTGGGCAGGGGTTGGGGTCAGGATGTGAATATCCAGTGAGATTAGTTTATGGTCTGATCTTACCAGTGAGGGATACACTTCTGGTCTGGAGCATAGAGCACCCATGTTGGTGATGATCAGGTCCAGTATGTTTTCCCCTCTTGTGGGAGCGGTAACAAGTTGTTCCATAGCATTTGAGTTTATAAATTCTAGGAACCTTTGGGCTAGGGTATTGGAGCTAGAGTAATGCTCCCAGTCTATGTTTGGGTAGTTGAAGTCGCCCAATATAATGGTGTTTGGAGAGACCTTCATATTTTCCAGTGTTCTCAGGAAGGCTGAGTGGGGTTCCTGGGTTTGGGAGGGTGGTCTATAGCAGGCTATAAATTGGAAGGCAGTTATACCCACTGTTAGTTGCACATGGATAGTCTCTGATGCTTCATGCTGTGCCACCAACCTGGAGGTGTGGGTATCTTTGAGACTCCTTTTGTGGTTCGGTCCACGTTTTGGGGCCAAAAAGCATGGTATGAGGTATAATCTGGTAGTGCTGGGGTGCTCTCGGGAGCCTTGAACCAGGTTTCTGTTACTGCACAGATATCAATGTTCTCCATGCTAAGGAGAGTTTCGAGTGTGTGCATCTTGAGGTTTAGACTTCTGGTGTTGAGTAGCATTACTCTTAGTTTCCTATCCCTTGTGATACCTATGGAGGAGGGTTTGTCTTTTGAGCCTTGCCTAAAAAAGGCACTATGGGGGTGGCAAGAGCCTTTGCCAATATCCGAAAGCCCAGGGGTGACAGGTGCAAGCCATCCCTAGCGAAACATCGTGGCTTGTCGAGCATGTCATCCCAGGCTGACAGGCATTGGATCCCCTTTGAATGACACCAATACTTAAACCAATTGTTGAAATTGATCATCTTGTCTTCATATTGTGGCATCATTCTTGGTGAGGGTAAGATGCTACTCAAGGTCAGGGACATAGCGGCCTGGGCTACATGCTCAGAGAGCTCCTCTATGTCTCTTTTCATGTAGTCCAGGGAGGTACGTCTCAGGTTATTCACACCAGCATGGTCAATGACTGAGTCATATTTGTACTTGCCTTGGAGTGACCTGAGTGCTTGTGTTATGTGACGGATCCTAGCACCCGGCAAGCAGCTCACCGTGACCTTCTCCTTGTTCAGCCTGGTGAGCAGGACGTCAGTGTGCCTGATGACAGAGTCACCTATTACAAGTGTATCAGGTGTGTTGTTTAGCCTTAAGGGCTGTGACTGTTCGGCACACTGGCTTTGTGAGCTATGTGTTGCACATGTTTTGTTTTGGGGTAGCGGTTGCTTGGGTGTCTGCTTTGGAGGTCTCTGCTGCTTAGGCAGATTTTTATTTAGAGCCACCGAGTATGTTTTTGTGGGTATATGTGTTTGGTTTGCTGTCGTGGTAGGTCTATGTGAGACTGGAATTGTAGTGAGTGTGGTTTCCTTCTCCTGCTGACTGGTTACGCCAGTACTGAGTTGAGAGAGCTTAGCCTCCAGTTTGGCTATATGGTTGCATCTCTCACATGTGTTGGAATTTGTTGGAAGGAGGAGAGGGTTGTCTGTGTACATGAGGCAGTTGTAACATTGCCTCAAGATTCCCAGATTCACCAGCTGGACCGGAGAGGAGATTGACAACTGACCTTTGGACATGCTAGAATAGTATTGGGAATTCCTTTATAATTGAAAAAAGGGCCAATGGGGAACAAGGTACTCAAGGGGAGTTTGTGAGGGTGTAGTGCTTTTAATTTTTTAGTGCTGACTTATATAATTGCTTTAGTGAGCAAGTGCCAGGCCTTAGAGTAGGAATAGGGTGTTTATTATGAGAACTAGATCAGTTCTAAGGGAAAAAGTGAAGAGCAGACTTTGTGGAGCCGAGAATGGTTTAAATCCAATTAAGCGGAGCTGCCCAATGCTGTGCTATGCGCAAAATCGCGCAAAGCCGCGCCAAAGCAGGTTTTATACAGGGGGACTTGAAAGAGCTAGAAATTGGCCCAAAACGGCCAACAGACTATCAGATTCTTGTGCTGGGAACACTCCTCCAGGGATAGATAGGCTGCTCTAAGCTCCCCACTGCCACTGGTGAACAAAGAAGCCTCCCTTTATCCAAGAAAGGAAACAGGCAATACAGGAACTTTCCAAAAGTCCAGAATACAGTAAAGCCTGTATTTGGACTACTCTAGGTCAGGAAAGACAGGAAACAAGGATACTTTTTTTGTTTTTTTTTTTCTTTTTTGCAACAAACAGCAGGAAAACGCAATAAATATGTAACACAGGCTAGCGCACTTGAGTGTGTAGCCTCAACAGGTAAATGCAACAAACAGGACAAACTTTTAAAGGTGCAAAAGCAACTTTAAACAGTTTAAAACAGTTCAAGAAGAAGAAATACTTGCAGTTTAGGTAGATCGGACAGTTGCCCAGGTAGTAGCAGGAAAAAAATTCTTTTATCAGGTTTGCAGTCACTCTTTTAGCCTCTATGCTGCTAGCACCACTCTGCAGGACCACTAGGAGCTTGGCTGAGTAGTAACAAGCTCAAAAACCGTGCCAAAGAGGGTTTTATACAGGGGGACTTGAAAGAGTTAGAAATTGGCCCAAAACGGCCAATAGACTACCAGATTCTTGTGCTGGGAACACTCCTCCAGGGGTAGATAGGCTGTTCTAAGCTCCACACTGCCACTGGTGAACAAAGAAGCCTCCCTTTATCCAAGAAAAGAAATGGGCAACACAGGAACTTTCCAAAAGTCCAGTGTCCCACCCAAATAGAATCACTACATCTGGTGTCACTCCCGACCCATTAGGAGTCCACCTCCCTGCATTCACCCTCAGAGCCACCTCCACTTCCCCAACCTCTCACCACCTCCTACATACCGGTAACCTAACTAACTTTAATCCCTCCACCTTCTCTGCCTCCCTTAAGCTCATCAACTGGAACCCTCTAAAAACACTGCATCTTGACGAAGCCATAGACTTCTTCAACTCTACATTCCTTTCTATCCTAAACTCCCTAGCTCCAACACAAACCAAAAGGGTTAAAGCAAAAACAGCACCCTGGCTTACAAAATCTACCAAGAAAATTATGCAACAAAGAGACAAATCCTGGAAAATCTATCTCCACCACAAACAGCCAGAACTGCTACTAAAATACAAACAGCTCCGAAATCTAGCCAAAAAACAAGTCATTAAAGATAAAAAATCCTACTACAACCACCTACAAATAAACCATTCAAAAAACCCCAAACAATTTTGGAACTCTATAAACACCCTCCTCAAGCCTGGTACCACAAAAAACCCTTGTCCCGACACCAGCAAGTCTGACCTGGAAATTGCTGAACTGTTCAATACCTTCTTCACCTCCTCCATTGCTGAGTTAACCAAAACCTTCCCAAATAACATCCCCCCACCAACCTCCTCCCAAGCTTCCACCACATCTCCTCCCACTCCTCATATTTTCAAACTTAAACCAATATCCACCAACCTCATAAAGAAATTTCTCTACAAACTTAAACCTTGCACCAATGCTCCTGACAACATTCCCTCCTCCTTCTTAAAAATTGCCTCTGACAGTGTTGCTCTTCCTATCAGCATCCTGATGAATACATCACTTCTTGAGTCATATGTGCCAAAACTATGGCATTCTGCTTTTATTCTCCCTCTCCACAAAGGTGGCAAAAACTATAACTTCTCCAACTTCCACCCCATAGCCATCCTCTCTCCCATCTCCAAACTTCTCGAAAAACGCATTCACATACAGCTCTTGCCATTCCTAACTGAACATCAACTGCTCTCTCCTACCCAACATGGCTTCCACCCAGGACACAGTACCAACACAGCCCTTCTCTCCTTTTTACACACTATCAGTTCGGCACGAGATTCTGGTAACTTAGTTTCATCTGTACTATTAGATCTTTCTAAAGCCTTTGATACCATCTCACACACCCATCTACTTAACCATCTATCTAACCTTAACATCTCGCCTAAAACTATTTCCTGGTTCTCCAGTTATCTTTCTGACAGGTCCCAAGCTGTGAAATGGGGCAATTCCTCTTCCACATTCCTTCCAACACCCACAGGAGTTCCCCAAGGTTCCATTCATGGCCCTCTGCTATTCAACATCTTTATTAATGATTTCCACAAAGCCATTCCCTTCACCAAAATTGTCCAATATGCAGATGACTCCACTCTCATCTGCTATGCCTCTAATCAAACTGAACTCAAGACTCTAACTCAATCTGCCTTCTCAACCACTGAAAAATGGATGCACCAAAACCACCTCTCACTAAATGCCAACAAAACTAAAATCCTCCTATTTACCCCCTCAAAATCCACCCACATTGACAAAAACTCATTCCAAATTACCAGCCTCAACAACTCTGTCATTGATATTGTTCCCTCCACCAAACTCTTGGGAAACCTAAAATTCAATACCCACATCCAACTCAACATCATGAAAACCCACATAAAACTTGGCCTACTCTACAGGAATAATCACTTCCTCTCTCCCTCTACTAGACTGACCCTAGCCACAACTTACCTTCTCCCATCCCTTCTTTATGGCGCTCCTCTGCTTACTAATCTAGCTTACACCCTTACCTCCAGACTAGAAATATGCTACAACAAAATCTCCAGATTTGCCACTAATGCTAAAGCCTCCTCCCACCACTGCTCCTCCCTACTAACTATAAACTGGCTAGAACTCCCCAATCAACTAGACTTCCTCCAATTAGTCTCAGCCCACAAATTACTATATCAACCCACCAGCTGCCCTGCCTTATCTAATATCCTCCAACCTTACAGCCCTCCAAGACCCCTTAGATCTACTCACCAAAACCTCATCTCCATCTACAAACCAAAGCGTCCTGCTGGTCAGCTTCTACTCTCCTTCACCCTAGCTAAAAAATGGAATGCCCTGCCCTCCACTCTGAGAGCTAGTGACAACCTAAACACCTTCAAAAGACTATTACACTCCTACCTGCTTCTTCACAGAAAATGTAACTGCACTCCTTACACCATGCCTCCCAACCTCCCCCCTTCCTTCTCTCCTGGCTAACCTCCTTTCCCTTCAAACCTCTCTCTTATATTCTTACTATAAGTTATAACCGATCTCCTCCCAGCCGCTCACTCTTATGTCTCTCTTCCTCTCCTTCATAACTACTTGTAATCTTCTTAACTACTTAGTATTGGATTCCTTCTCTATCTACCACCCATCCTGCTATAAAACTTTTTTACAACTACATACTGTATGCAATGTAAAAGAATCTTTCTTTTGTTATTTCAACTTGATAAGTAACTTAGCAATGTGAAAAATTCTATATGTTATGTAACTTGTTATGCGAACCTTCGCAGCTTAACAATGTAAACATTATTTGTAACTTGTTATCTGGAGGGTTTCTCCCCGGGCCTCCACTGAAAATGGACTCTCGAGTCCAGTGGACCTCCCCAGTCACCAAACTGGAATAAACTGGAATAAATAAATAAATAAATAAATAAATCCAGAAGGTTAATCAGAAATATACTTCCCATTATCCACAAAGTATAGGTATCCTTGTTTCACTCTGACAGATTATTGCTCCTGCATATATTTTTTTACTTTTTATAGGGCACTTTGAGTCATAAAGCATCACATACCTCATAAAGAAATGCAAATATCTTCAATGAAATAAATAAATGAAAAAGGGTATATATGAAACAATTTCCACAAGCACAGAAAAAAAAACAAAAATGTTTTACTAAAAAAAACAGGGGATCTTTCAGACTAAAACATGCTATTCAACAGGTCTATAAAATACAAAAAAATGTGTGTATTTATTAGTATGAATGACAAATGCATTACAATGTGTAACAGAAAAAAGGTTATTTTAACAACAAATATTGTGACAGCAACTGGAAAAGGATAGTCTCTATTGCATTCTGTTTTTTTTCTTCTGGTTTCCTTGAAAGGAAATAAATATTGTTTTAGATAATATTTGAAGAACATTGCAAGTAACAATGAAAATAATGCATTTTATAAACATATGGCAAGGGTTTTATATGCTATAAGTTTTAAATTTCAGGTTATAGAACTTGTGTTGAGATTTCCATTAGATGGAGATTACACAAACTTGTGATTTAAAAAAGGAAGGTTGGTGACAGGCATAGCTAGAAGTTTGGGCAGGAGTGGATTAAAGCACACTGTTTTCAGTATAGACTTCCCTTGGCATTCAGAAACATTTGCCACATTGCAGAAGGCAATCGTGCATGGCAAGCCACCATGTGCATGGTGTGTGTGTCTCAGCACAGGGACACAGTGTGAGCAGTGGAGACCAAGCAACAGAACTGCTTGTAATATATGCTAATAGCTGTATAAGCAGATAGTAATGGCCAACAGTATTAACATGAGAAGCTCCGTGTATGAAAATGAGGTAAAACAAGAAGATGAAGTGATTCAGAAACATGTTATGAGTGTGACATGGCACTCTCCTGTTATTGTTAATGACTGCAGCAAAATCCTCAAGTACATGCAGACGAATTACTAAATATGATAGGAGTTGCCATGGCATGAGTGTGCAATTGCAACAAGCTATTATTGCCACTATGAGCCACAATGGTCTTTAATGCCACCCTTGGAGGTGCCATGTTATCCAACTTCCTATAACATTTCAATGTCTTCAAGACACCAACACTATAAACTTGTACAGTGTGGATAAGACACCACACAGGAACTGGTAGACATGTGATGGCCTCATCTGCAGGCCCAATGGATATAAAGGTATGTGTATCTTTATGTAGACTAGTTAAAGGGACCTCTCAGTGACTAACTGGGAACACAGTGGAAGTACATCAGTTATCTATCTTGAGAATACTCCATCAGTTTCCCAATGCCATACTAAGGCATGTAGGGAGTAAATATCATTTCCACATTCCCCATATGAGAGAGACAATGCCATATGGGACCTCTGTGACAGTCCATTTCTTTGAGGTGCATGGGTCCATAGCCTGCACCCACATTGAAATAAAGGCCCCACCCAGTAATAAGGGAAGATGGTATTTGAATAATAATGTGTATTAATTCATTAGCTGCCCAGTGGTCTGTAATGCAGAGGGTATCATCTACAATATTTCTGCAGGTCATCCAGACAGTTACCATAATTCCTTCACATGGCATACATGTGAGCTTTATCAATGGTTTGGGAGGGATGACCTCCTGCAGGGGCATCTTATTGTCTATGCTTTATATGTCCTTGAGCCCTCACTAATGACTCCCACGCAAAAACCACAGAGTGTGACAGACCATGAATACAACTCTGCCCAGTCACAAAATTTGATTATTATGGAGCATGTGTCCAAGCTGCTGAATGCATGCTTTCACTGTCTGGATAGATCAAGTGTGCCCTGCAGTATTACTGTTGTACATTTGCAAAAATGTTTTCAGTGTGTGCATTATTACACAACATGATAGATGGCAGTTATGAGCCAGATGAAGATTCTGTGATGAACCAGCAGCAGGGGATGAAGGTGCTCCATGGAAGTGGGTGCAGTATGCCATGGCACTGGCAAAGATGCAGTGGCTGGCACACAGCTTCATTCCACAGTACAGCATATACACTGCAATAAAAGTGATGCATGTAAACTTAACACCAGACTGTACTTAGCCATGCATAGGCTTGGCACACTGTGCATCAGACAAATGCAACCCACGTAACAAAGTACAAATAGCAGGGCACAGTTATCATCATATACACAGCTAGGAAAGGTGATACAATGTGTGAATGTTGATGAAAATGAAAATGTATTTCTGCACTCTGTGTATGATGAGAGGCTGGAGTGGATTACTGCAACAGACTTTGTGATAGACCACTGTCATTGGTTGTGTGAGTGTGTGAGGTAATGGGGGCTATAATGGTGTGTGTGTGTGTGTGTGTGTGTGTGTGTGTGTGTGTGTGTGTGTGTGTGTGTGTGTGTGTGTGTGTGTGTGTGTGTGTATGATTGTGTCTGTGCTAGGACACTGTCTCAGCAATAGTTGCAGTATTGTAACTTGATCTAATGGGCAGGTCTGGGGCATGCATGGAAGATGAGTGGCCATCCTGTGCATTCTCCCACTCATGGAAGTTGCCTTGAATAGGAATTCCATGGATAGTATCACAGTCCTGACTAGATGTAGGTGTGCAGCCTGACTGTGAGTGGTTTCCTTACCAGAAGTGTCACTGCTGTGACTGCCATAATCTTGGAGATGCCCTCTCCTGCCTTATAAGCACCTACACATCTGATGCTGCTGTGGAAGTGCTGGTGCTATGTGACCATGACCATGGCTGTTCACTTCCATGATGGCTACCATCCATGGCAGCAGAGGTAGATTTGCCTCATGGACCATGCCTGCCAAATGACATGCCAATCTGGGAGGACCTGTCTTACACAAGACATGTGAATGATTCTGTCAAAAATGTCACATATACAGGGTATGCAGTCCCATAAGTTATCCCACACACCCCACATTACCCGTATCACCTCTGAAGAAGCTGAACTTGTGCTTGCCTGTGACTCCATGATGGCCCCACACATACAGTGGGTCACAGGCATCAACACAGTTAGTTCAGGGAGATTGGTGGTGTTCATGCCTCTGACATATACCAGTGTACACACCCACATATTCCCACCTTGCCTTATGGGGTTTATGACAGATATTGATTCCAGGGCCACAGGGGGCACTCTGTCCTGACTGTGAGTGTCCACACTAACCTATCTTCCCTGTGTGGCATATGTTTCATGGATGTTCACAGGCACAGAGGCTGCATTCAAGGTCTGTACAGGGGATCTGGTGTGCATGCTGCCTATATCCAACACAGTCACTGCACTTCTTGATCATGCCAACTGTTCATTGTCATCATGATTGGAGATGGACAAGTCTCTAGCATAAGGAGGTGGACATTCCATTGTGGTGGTGCCAGACAGACTAAAATTTCCTTTGAAGAAAACAAAGCACAAAGCCCAGTATAAATATAATCTATCATCTTTACCTTAATACTAGTGCAGGCTTAATACTACAGTGGCTACCTACAATACTGCATAAAACCTTACTGGTGCCCAAAGAGGTCATATCCCTGAGATACCTATAATACCCAAGGCACACAACAGCAGTGTGATGTTCAGTAATAAAGGCAACAATCAAAAGTAATTATGACATAATACAAGAAAAGCAATACCCACGAGGCATCTCTGTCAGATACTCTTTGATACAAACGTAGCTCAGCCCCAAGGTCCAACACCACACTATGGGGCTATGAGGAGACTGCTCCCTCTTCCAGAGAGGCCAGAAATACCACCACTTCTATCAAAGGTGGCTCAAGTGCTGGCTCCCTATTCATCACCCTACCTTTCTGTGTAAGGTGTAGATCATGTTTTTCTGTATACCTGGTTATGACTGACCTACCCATAGGTGTGGCCCTTGCCACTGACTGCATTAACATCAACAGCAAGTTCTTGCCAAGCATACCTCCCAACTGTCCGGATTTTTGCCTCATTTTTTTTACAGATTCATAGGTTCATAGATTGGTACTAGGCAATCAGCCTTAGGGCCTATACAAGCCTAGCCATAACAATTCCCTGGCTATTTCTTCCCACACTATTTACTTCCCTGGACCCCTGTCTAGCAGGCGACTGACATGATCCCTGGGTGAATTTCCTTTCTCCCATCCAATCGTCAAGGTTCCTTTTGAAGAGGACCAAAGAGGCACTCTGCTTGACATGTATGGGCAATCTATTCCAGAATCTGGGGAGTCTCTGGGTCAGGAACCTATCCCTCCAGCATGTTTTGTTTATTGTGATGACAAGGTTTAGATCCTTGGAGCATGTGGCTCTGAGGGATTGGGATTTCTTTAAGTGTAGCATGTCCAACAGCTCTGGGTTTGACATGGCCTTGTATGTTAAGCAGAGATCGCCTCTGAGTAAACAATATGCGACAGAGTATAGCTGGAGTTTTTTAAGGCAGTCAGCGTAGGACATCTGCTTTAGCCCTGTGATTCTTTTAGTGAGGTATTTCTGTGGCTTTTCCAGTTGTTGCAGATGTCTTGAGAGGTACATACCAAATGGGGCGTTGTATTCTATAATGGATCTAATGAGGGATGAGTACAGTGGGACAATGAACGCCTTTTTTTCTGGATGAAAAGCCCTTAGTGATGAGGTCTGCCACATAGAAGGATTTCCTGACTGTCGTGGTGATGTGGTTATTGAAGATGAGACCACTGTCTACCTGTGTCCCTAAGTCTCTTATCACACTTTCAGTGTTTAGTGTACTGCCACCTATGTGGTAATTCATGGGTACATGTTTTTTCCCAAAGGGGATAACTATACATTTCTTGGCATTGAGCTTGAGCCCATGGCTCTGGCACCAAGCATCTGTTTCTGTAAGCCCCTTTTGTAGAGTATCAACATCAGTTGGGGATTCATTAATGGCTTGCAGTTTGCCATCATCTGCGAACTTTGTTAGACAAAGTCCCTTAGTGTTGGCCTGTACTTCAGAGAAGTAGATGCCAAACAAGAGTGGTCCCAGGACTGAACCCTGAGGTACTCCACTTGTCACTTGTCTGGAGCTGGTTGAATGAGAGGCTCACTGTATCAGCACTGAGGTGATGTGGATGGGTTTGGTGTGATTGTCAGGAGTTCAGGGTATCAGCAGTGCTGGAATGACTGATGGGGTTCAGGATATCCACAGTACTGGTTGAATGAGAGGCTCACTGTATCAGCACTGAGGTGATGTGGATGGGTTTGGTGTGATTGTCAGGAGTTCAGGGTGTCAGCAGTGCTGGAATGAGTGATGGGGTTCAGGATATCCACAGTGCTGGTTGAATGAGAGGCTCACTGTGTCAGCACTGAGGTGATGTGGATGGGTTTGGTGTGACTGTCAGGAGTTTAGGGTATCAGCAGTGCTGGAATGAGTGATGGGGTTCAGGATATCCACAGTACTGGTTGAATGAGAGGGTCACTGTATCAGCACTAAGGTGGTGTGGATGGGTTTGGTGTGATTGTCAGGGGTTCAGGGTTTCAACAGTGTTGGAGTGGGGGGGGGGTCAGGGTATTTGTACTACTGGTGTGAGTGAGAGGTTCATAGGTATTTGTTCCTCATACAATTTGTGTTTTTTTTGGCATATTACTGAGGAGGACTGAAGTCACTAAATAATGATGCACATTTGACTTTCAAACTTAATATCCTTCAGAAAATACATGCTGACACAAATCCTATTATTCTAGCAACTTTCTAAGTTCATAGGAGCACTATTTAAAATATGTCCCTATTTTGGGCTTTTGTGCATCCATTATGTTAGGCTTTCTCCATATTTCTTGCACTAAGAGATTCAGAGATATGCCTGCCAAGCATGTTCATAATAGGGCTGCTCAGTAGTCTCCTGCCTGGAGACCCTTCAGCCTAGACGGTGGGGGTCCTGCAGCAACGCTGAATTCTCTGCATCAGCCAACTTGCTCTTCTTGGTCTTCGCCCTTGTCAGGCATATTGCTGTGAGGATAAAAAAAATGCATCTTATGATTACACCACTATAGACTACTTGTCAGACAACTCTGTGTATAGTGTAGCACCCTTCCTGTACACTCATACAGAAGTGCTAATAATAGACATGAGTATGATTTATAACATTCAAGCACTAACAGTCATATAAACAATAGTATAAACAACTTCCCCTGCTAACAAATACACGTGCCTAACACAGGTGGATAACCGATTAGACAATTCCTCCCCCCCATAATGTCACAGTATGTTTTTGTGTCAGTCTATAACATATAACTTTCCATGGGTACCTCACAGGGTGATGTCAGTTGTAGTCACCTTCAACAGACACATGCAAAGTTTTAAAAAACTAACCACTGGTAGAAGTGTGGCCCATCCTTTCACAAGGCAGTGCTGGTCTGCCTCTCTTAAGAGCTACACTTCACAGTTTCGTTTGGGGGTGCCTCCCCTTCACCTTCCTAGCACTTGTGTATAATATCACTGTGGTTCGCTATTTCTATACGAATGAGTAGTGTCATTAAAGTGCTGCACATGCCTTCGACAAGTAGTATTTCAGCTTTCCACAGAGTTGATTACCTTCGACAGGTGAAGCTTGTTTTCAGAGTGCAGCTCTATGATGTCTTCAGTAGCACAGTGAGCCTCTCAGCAGCCAGAGAGATTTATATTCTGCTGATCCATCCACCTGACAGATACACAAATGAGAACCCATCTCATGAACATCTCTGAGTCTGTCATTCTACTTGTCTCTTACATGAGCAGACTCTAGCAGATAGTTCTAAACAGCATCATGTACATGTGTGAGCTTCTGCAAGTCCTGTTGTACATGTTTGGATGTGGGAATATTGCCAAGAGATTCACTGTAATTCCCATTTTCATCCTATTAGGAATAGGTTTGCCATAAAGTACTACGACTGTAACAGTCACATAACATGCTATACACCTGAACTCTAATTGCCATATTTCTCACCCCAACCCTGCATGGTAGAAGTTCAAAAATGACATTATCCATCTCGAACCATGTCATTAGCTGTGCTACTGAGTTGCTCAGCATTGTTTGACAGTTCCCAGAATGGAAAATGAGTGTAACAGCAAGATGCCAGCTATTACTCTTTGGTATGAGATTTGGTAAATGGCTAGAACCTCCAAAGGCACTGGTACTTCAGGACACCCAGGTGCTGCGGGCCCCCCTGTGTAAGGTGTATGGCTGGCAATGTCTTACCAGGGCAGTTGCTGAGGTCACTGGCATTCCACAAACTGGCAAGCAGTGCAGGCACCACTTCAGTGATCTGAAGTAGCACCATCCAAATCTTCTTTGCTGATGGGAAGAAGAGGGCACAGTCAGAGTTCCTGAGATGTACTTTAAGTAGATTGTATTTTATTATTTATTTACTTACTTATTTTTAATACTAATCATGCCAGTATAGGCAGTAATGTACTTAAATTTCTACATTTTATGTTCCCATAGCTCCAGATGCCAGAGCAGAGGATTATCAACAGTACCAGGGCCCACCTCTCCAGATGCAAGATTGAGTATACCTATTTTATACTATACATTCTGAAGTTTTTTTTTCAGTATGTAATTTTATAGCATAATTATTGAACACACACCATAACTGTTTAAACTTCTTAAGCAATTTCTTTGTGGAGAATAATTTAATACCTTTTGGTTATTGAGTATTGTCTGTTAGTTGCTGTTGGCAGTTGGTTATTTCAGTGCTTTTTTAGTATATGTGCTTGTTAGCTGCTAGGAGGTTGGCAGTGCTATTCCTGCCAGGCTGGCTCAATGCATAGCACATTCACTTTCTGTGGTTCATGACAGCAAAAATCTGGGTTCTATTCCCACAGTAGGTACTTACCTTAAACATACTACATTTCAGTATGGGGGGGAGGTCATCAGCTGTTGTTCTGTATATGAAACTTATGTGGGGGACCTCTCTGACTAACTTTGTGGTAGATCATACAAGAGACAACAAACTTCTAGACCATAGGAGAGCACATATAAGTATATATTCACATACAGACAGATTGCTGTATCCTACCTGTAGTATGCACATTCACTGGGCAGTCATAGGCTCTGTATTTAATACAGCTGAGCATTCAGCTTATTCAGGTTATAGAGGTTGCACGTCTCAAGTAACATGTTTGCATTTAAAGTAGACCTGTGTTGTTGTCACTGAGGTCTTTTAATAATGGTAATACTGCTGTACTTGAAGAAGTACTATACTGTATTTCATTATACTTTTGGGTTTCACTCCTCCACTGTTCCACTCTCTTTATAGATATCCTCTGTGTTAATTACATTTATTTTTTGGTTTGTTGCATTGCTTCTCTCCATTTCCAATTTTATAAAGCAGTGTCTACAGCAGCACCTGTGGCCCAGTATGGAACAGCAGCTCCTGAGGACCAACACCACCTGACCCTTTGTCTGCCCATGCTGCCAGGTCCACCTCCCCAGAAGTCCTTATGGAGCAGGCTGATAGGACATCTAGCCCTGCCCCTGCTGGAACTGCAGTGGATGGGGGGGGGGTGGCTCTGTTTCTTGTTGGTGTCTCTCCCAGGTATGATGAACGATTCATTGGAGAAGCCAGTTTTCAGAGGTGGTGGGGGAGCTGGTGTACTGGTGCCTTGATGGTCACATCAGCCACTTTGAAAGACTCCTGTTGCAGCTTGCACAGTCACATCCCTCCCTGGCACTGGTACACCATCAGTGCCAGGACCAGTGGAGAGGGTACACAAGGCAGGGTCTGAACTCCAACTTGGCCTGACATGAACAGGTTGGTACTTCTGGTTATAACCACCCTAT
The DNA here is from genome assembly GCF_019279795.1 of Protopterus annectens. Classification (NCBI taxonomy): domain Eukaryota; kingdom Metazoa; phylum Chordata; order Ceratodontiformes; family Protopteridae; genus Protopterus; species Protopterus annectens. The sequence continues at coordinate 276,336,971 of NC_056726.1, read as the reverse complement.
TCCCCATCCCTATGTTCATCTCCTTTTTGTGCCTATATCCACCCTTGTTTGTTGTCCAACCCCCGCTATCAGTACTGATTTACCTCTGTTTGTCTAGTGTCTCCTAATCCACTGTGCTTCCCCATCTTAGTATGTCATCTCCTCCCCTGTCAGTTTTGTCTGTTTTAATATGTCTGTTCATGTGCCCCTGCTACATACCCTAACCTTCTTAGCATTCCTTCAACTTTCAGTACTTTCTTCCTTCTCCACCTTACCTTCTTACTATATATAAAATGGGCATCTGTCCATAAAGAAATACTTTACTTTCCTCACCACTGTCTTGTTCATTCCTTAACAGTTCTCTTTATGGGCTTTCCTCTGCTTGTTTTGCCCTTTTCCATAACTGATTATACTAATTTTTCCACCTTTAAACTAGTCAAAACATACATGAAACCAACATATTGAGCTATTTATGGCTGTTAGGTCCCTTTCGCATCTTGTTACTTCTGTGCATGTGTGAATGTGTATGAGTCACATCAAGGTATGCAATCAAACCAAACTCACAAAAATTTCTCATTGTATTCCTTGGTAACAAATTTGGAATCTATGTCCTCAAACTAGACCCTGCTCTGGCCATGAGCATTTTTTTTAATTACTTGCTGTGTCATGGCTGACAGATAAACAGGAGACAACCAATTGCAATTGCAGCTGCCATTTTCTGAATCCAAAGATTATTTAAAATCTAAGATTGCATATGATTATTTAACTTACTGATAGCATATTTTTTCTAGCTGTCAATCCATAATCCAAGTCCAAAAATAATTATACATCTGTTATTTAAAATCAGCTTATGTACAATTTCTACTGATGTGTAAAAACTCACCATTAGATGTAGCACACATGGCCTATCATGTGTGAAAACTTTTCACATGAAGAATAATATCCTCAGGAATGGATTTCATATAATTAATAATTCCTTAAAGAATATTCAAACTAGATTTTAAATATGGAATTCTGACAATTATACGTTCTAAGGTGAAAATAAATTTGCTCTAAAGTGGTTCTGACTGAACTGTTAAATAAATTCTTTGGTTGACTCTAAATCACCATCCCATATAAATAATAAATTACCAGTTAAATAGAATAAGTATATAAGAGGTGTGACATGAACTTTAAATTAACTATTCCTCAGATTTCCTCCATCACCAAATAGCATACACCAGACCAAAAGTAGCCCTCACAACGTTTCATTGAATTTAAATAAAAAAAATCATTACCAAAGGTAAAGTAATCGTTCGGTAAACAAAAATTAAAGTTATGTATTTGCTATGACTATGCCTCTGTGTTGTCCATTTTCATTCTTCCTCAATGTTTGGGTAGCGGATCTGACCTCAGATTGACTCAGCCCCATGCTCTACACTTCAGATCCAACTCTCAAGCTCCTCCTTCTACCCATAATGCCCCAGTCAGCCAACAATACCTCAGATCAAGTTTGCTCTCTTATAGATCCTAAGATAAAGCAGAAATAAGGAAAGAAAAACACAGTTGTGACTCAAACCTGGAATAAAAGGCTCCACAATATCTACAAGGTCACTCCAGAAGGTGAAAGGAAGGGGGAAGCAGGGTAGGGAGTTGAGGAAGAATGAAAATGGACGACACAGATGCATAGTTATGGTAAGTACATAACTTTAATATCTGATGTTGTCCTTTTCATTCTTCCTCAGTGTATGGTCCAGAGTCCCCAGATTCATGAATCTTGGGTGGCCCTCATGGAAGAATATTTCAGAGAAATGCCAAACCAAAAGCAGCTCTGCTTCTAGAAGTCAAATCTAGTTTGTAATGAGCAGTAAAAGTATGAGCATTAGACCAAGCAGCTGATGCTGCATAAATGTCATCAATAGAATTCTAGACCAGGAGGAGGGAAACGTTGCCATGGACTTAGTAGAATGTGCTTTAGGAGCCTTTGATGGGGAGAGGCCTTGTTGAGTATATACAAAAGAAATGCAAGGGTGACTTTAGAAACTGTTGATCCCCTGTGTTAAAGAAACAAACAACTGTTCCAATTTCCTGGTATCCTGTGTCCTGTGTAGGTAAAGACATACGTACTTGTCTATGTACATCTAAAAGATGCAACATGTACTCCCCCCTTATTTGAAAAATTAAGGAAGAAGACAGGCCAGTTAATTGTCTGACTGATATTCTATTCAGATGCAACCTTTGCTAAGAAGGATGGATTGGTTCATAAAGTAACTCTGTCTTTGTGAAAAACAATGTAAGAGCATTTAGGAGATAGAACCTGGATTTCGGAAATTCACCACATAGATGTAATAGCTACTAGGAATGCATTTTCCAAGACAAAAAATTTAAATCAGATTTGGCTAAAGGTTCAAAAGTTTGTTGGGTCAACCCCTGAAGTACAACTGGTAAACCCCAAGGGGGTTACGGATCTTTCACTGGAGGCCTGAGTAAGAAGATACCTTTTAGAAAGGCCTAGCATAATTTTGAAGACGCTAAATGGGAAGCTTTTTCTCCTGACTGGAAGTTAAATATGGCTGCTAATTGTACCTTGATTGTAGAGAAACTAGCATCTTCCTGAAAAATAGATGCTAAAAATTCCAAAATCAAAGTATGGGATCAGTGAAGGGGTCAATTTCTTTCTGAAGAGTCGAATTGAAAATCTTTTCCATTTACTCCTATAGATCTTCCTTTCTGGGAAGATAGAAGTATTTGTCGGACTGGTGAGGAAAGCCTGGGCTGTCTAGTTATCAATGATATTGGAGAAATCATGTGGTTAGTTTGAGGCCTGGAATGTTGGGATGCTTCATCCTGGAGGTATGAGAGAGAAGGTCTAGACTCGGATCCAGTATCCATGGAGGATACAGAAGAAGATACCAAAGGAAGGGGAACCACACTTGGCGAGGCCAAAGGGGGCATTGAAGATAACTGAGCTCTTCTTTTCAACCAAAATGCTTTCTGTAAGAATTTTAAAAGTCAGAGGTAACGGGGGTGAGGGGTAAGCATAAAGGAGACCAGAGGGTCAGACATAGACTAGAGCATCTCTCAGGTGACTCCCCTGAGGGGGATTAGGGAAAAGAACCTACTGCATATGTTGTTGTGAGGAGATGCAAAGAGATCACAGTAAGGTTGACCCCAGTGATGGAAAAATCTTTTTTTCCACTAACTGAATAAGAGACCAGGTGTGAGGCATCAAAATGGATCTGCTGAGTTTGTCCAGTAGTACATAAGATTTCCCAGGTATGTGCATTGCAGGAGATCACCTACTGCCACACTTTGATTGCCTCTTGACAAACAGGGAAAGAACACATTCCAGCCTGTTTGTTGATATACCAGACCACAGACTTGTTGTCAGTTTGTATCATAATAGTCCCTAAAGGGAGAACATCTTGAAAGGCCTGCAAAACTAGTAGGACTACTCTCATCTCTAGAGAACTGATATGCACATTGGTCTCTTGGGGGGCCATGTTCCTTGGACTGTCCATCCTGAGAAATGCCCCCCCCCCCCGCCTCAGTTGGGAGGCACCCATAATTACAGTGGATATTGGGAGAGACAGAATAAAGGGAAGGCGTGGGTAAACCATCCAACTGAATCCACCAATGAAGATGATCCTTGCATACTCAAGTGAGTTTGACTGTGAAGGACAAAGGGTGATGCAGAATAAACCACCACTGCACAGCAGAGTCCATTGGAGAACATGCATATAGAAATGAGCCATAGGAACTAATGTTATGGCTGCTGCCATAGAACCTAGAGCCTGAAGGACAGGTCTGGCTGGAGAATAAGAGTGAACAAGAATTTGCTGTACCTGAATCTTCATTATGTCCCTACAAGTGTAGGAAGGGAAGCTATCTGACTTACTGTGCTCAACTGGGTCCCTATGACTTCCATGCTCTGTACAAGCCATAGATGAGAATTGTAGGTGTTAACTGAAAAGCCCAGTCTTTGACAAAGTTGGAGCAAATAGTCCCTGGACTGTTCTAAGGGATGCCTGGTTTGAGCTGTGAGGAGCTTGCCATCTAGATATGGAAATGCTTGGAATCCCTACAGTCTCAGGTGAGCTGCTACCACTACCATACATTTGGTAAACACCCTGGGGGAGTGAAGAGATCAAAGGGCAGGTCTCTGAACTGATAATGAGTGGCTCCCAGTTGAAAGCATAGAAATCTTCAGGATCACCTGCTCATCTTGATGTGATAGTACACATCCTGAAGATCAACTGAACACATCCGATCATCCTTGTGTAAAAAGGACAGAATGGACTGAACTGTGAACATTTGGAACTTTGACTTCTTCACAAATTAGTTCAGGTTGCTTAAATCCAAAATTTGTCTCAGGTCCCCTGGCTTTTTTAGCAGTAAAAAGAACCCTGAATAAGTCCCAAATCCTCTTTAGTCTGGTGGGACCTCCTGGATGACTCTAGTGTCTAGCAGCTTTTTAATCTCCCAAGCTGCAGCTTCTCTCTGATTGTATGGGATGTCAGGAAGCTTTCTTTTGTTTTAGGGAATCTGGAAGAGTGGTATGAAATAACTTCTGGATATTATTTTTACCACCCAAGAATCTTTAGTTATAGAAGCCTAGGTGTCTGATTGCAAAGCCAAGCACCCCCCAACTGCCTCCAAAGGTGTTCAGTCGGGCAAACCTACAGGAAAATAGAAACAATCTATATGAAAAAGAATCCCAGAAACTTGAGCTTTGTGGCTGTCCCCTACCACGAGGACAGTGTCTTCCATTTGAACCCCCCCCCCCCACCTCTGGAGCAGTTGCCCCATGTGAATCCTGGAAAGGTCTCTGGGATTTATGGAACCATTTTTCTTATCCCCTTTTTGATTCTGGGAAAAGGATTGTTGAGGGGTTGAAAAGTGTATACCTACAACAGACATGGTATTTCCATCCTGTTCACTCAAGGAAAGCATTTATTTTACAGAAAGGCCAAACAAAGACATTCCATCAAAAGAAGCATTAATGAAAGAAGACTTGAAAGGCTCTGCAAAGTCACATAACTTTATCAGGCATGTCTCCTAATAGCTATGCCTGATCCAGTTTCCCATGAGGCACCCTGTGCAGCATGGGATATTAACCTCATGAATACATTGGAAATGGACAGGAAAAGTGGCCAGTTATGAAGAGGATCTCTTGTAGTTCTGTACAGACATGGACTCTGAGAGGGTTTTGGATAGTTCATTGATCAAATCCCTCTTTAATCTTGTGCAGTGTGTTAAATAATTCATGAACATCAGGACAAAAGTCACTGAAGCAAATATGCACTTTCCAAACCTGTCCAATGCCCTGGACTCTCTATTAGGGGGATGGACAGAGGAATACTGCTCCACTAATTATTTCTTTGCGGCTGCCACCACAATAGCACCAACAGGGACTCCTTTGCTGCAGTGTGGTCTGTCCTTCTGTGGTGCCAAAATTTTGACTGGGTGTTAGGGAATTGGTTCAACAGAGTCTGGTTCCTTCCATGCCTGACAGAAGATTAAATCTATGGGCTAATTCACTGGGGGGAGTCACATAAGATGTAGATGGGCTGGAACCAAAAGCTTCCAGAAGTGACACCTCCGGGGAAGGGGTGTCTGAAGCCCATCCACCTTTTTATTTAAGAATTTCCATGATGTCTCCAAATGAGAAACATCCAGTGGAGATCTGGGGGACTCCTCCCCTCAGCAGAAATCAGTATCCTCAGTGATAGGTTCTATAGAACAATCTATGTGTCTTCCTTTGCATGTTCTCTTTCAGGGGACTCTCTAGTGGGATGATCTAGAAAGGTATCCAACGAGCGAGAAAGTTCCACAAGGGAACTGTGTGGATGGTAGATGGTACTGGCTGTATCTTTGGAGTAGACCTGATAGGCTGCGAGCTCAGATCCAAAAGGAAAATGGATGTAGGATTCAAGGATGAAAGATTAGTCAAATCCCTTGGACAAGGGAAAGCCCTCTCCACTACCTCAAAGGCTGATCAGACAGGGAAAAGCTGTGGCTGGTCGCACTGGACCCAAAATCACTAGAGCTGCCAAGTCCTCACCCTGCCTGGATCCATACCTTGATGAATGAGTTAGGCCCAAGCTGTCCAATGCCAAAGTTCCTAGAGGCAAAGATGGCCTGGATAACATCAGAGAGGATCCCAACCCCCAGATCTGATGGCAACACTTTGGCTCCGAGACTCATTGCGATCGAAGGGAACCACAGTGGAACTAGTCAGGAAGGCTAGTCATCTTTTAATCCAACACTGACATTCTTGGGGATCCCCAGACCAAGGATTCTGAAACCAGAGGATGATTCAAAGAAGGAGATATCATAACATGAGAAGTGGAGGCTCATGGATCTGATGGGAGACAAATAAGAGAGGGAGGAGATATGAGTACAGAAAAATAGTAAATGGAAAACACTTATGGAAAAGGTTGAAATAATTATCCAATATAATTCTGAGAGATGGATCTGCATATGTACAACATGGTGATAAACATGATCTGAGGTATTATTGAGTGACTGGGGAATTTTGGGTAGAGGGAGGAGCTCAAGAGTTGGATTCAAAGTCTAGTGCATGCAGCTGTGTCTTATTTAAGATTGGATCCAGTATCCACATGTTGAGGAAGAACAAAAAGGACACTATCCGATCCACGATATAATTTTCCCAAAACCACTAGATTTAGCGCATTTTGGTGATGGCTATACAAATCCTACCATTAACAACAATACACAGTCTAGGTACTTGGCCTTAAGAGCATATGGCATATAAATAATTACCATTTTGGGTTAAGACCAACACCAGCAATATCCAAATAATATTTATACTGAATAACAGCATGGGTTTGAACACTGGGCTTCCCCAAAATTCCCCCACTACACTCTCTGTCCAGTGTTGTTGTGCTATCTTAACCCCCATCTGAATCTGAGCTCTAAATCATTCTATCCAAGTCGGTTTCTGACAGACTTTGGGAGGACCTAATGGATAAGGTAGTCAACTGTGGTCTAGACTCTCTCTCAGCATCCCCTGAAGAAAAGGAGAGTGCATCCAAAGAGTCAGTGGTTCGATTGTGAACCCAGGTGAGTTTGTTTGAGGAAACCTTGATGGAATGACAATTGGATCCGAGGTTATTGGATCTAAATGTTTTTTTCTTAGGATCCAATGAAGTTGGATCCAAAATTTTCTGGATTTTTTGTGAGGGTTGCAATGATGATAGAAATGAAGTAGCAGCCTTCAGAGAATTGGGGGAGGATCTCTTGTGAGATTCCTCTAGTTCTGAAGATGATTTTACAGATTTGCTAGGGGTTTGCACCCCTGAGGAAGAAGAAGGGAGAAACAAACCCTTAAGTACCAATTTATTGCGCTTGTCACTCAGAGCTCTCAAATTAAAAGCAAAACAAATGGAGCAGTTAGTATTAATGCGTGCTACTCCAAGGCAGTAAACACACTCCCTGTGGGCATCAGAATTGGGAATCTTCTGCCCACAGGAAATGTACTTTTTAAATCCTGATGTTTTTTCTGCCATATTGAAAAGAGCAGAATTTAGAGAAAAATGGGTAGAAAAGGGGTAGAAATAAAAAGCAGGAGATTTTTTTTTAAAGAAAGCAGGCTACCAACAATTGTAAATAAGAATACTTCTGAAGGGTAGAAAAGTTTAAAAGAAGAAAGGTACAAGTACCAGCTATAGTACGTTAGAAATTGCCAGCCAGTATGAAAAAGTCAGAAAATTATAACATTATAAAGTTATAAAGTTCACGGTCGGAAAAGAACTTGCGTGTTAGACAAAAAAAATATGAGAGGGAGGAGATATGAGTATAGAAAACTAGTAAAGAGATAATCACTGTGATCAGCAACCATACTAAATGACTGTGGCTTAAAAATAAGGAACTTATTGCTGGTGTATTATACACATCAGAAAAAAGAAAACTACAGACATGACAACAGTGTAATCTGCTTTCACTTTAGACAACCAGGACATTTTTCTAAGAAAGTTTAAAAAAATGTTTTCTAAGAAAGTTAATAATCAACAAAATTTTTCTTGAAGACAGTTTACAGATCAGCATTTTACAGAGATCCAAGAGAATTTTCTTGAGTTTACTTATCATCATTTTTACTACAGAATCCACAAGGCATTTTTTGAAGACAGTTTACTTTATCATCATTTGGACAGATTTGTGTTATTAGCATTATATCAAGGCAGCAGTATTCCAAAACCAAGAGGTGTGGTGTGTGTTTAAAACTAAAATATGTATAAAAGTCTGTATAAAGTCTTAGTTAAGTTAGAGGTATGGTAAGGACAAGTAGTCTGTTATAAATGTTATATCTCTCATCATCTGTACCTAATATAGAAGCTGCAACGTTTGTCAGTTTGGTTTATTATAAAAGTTGTTGGTTTACTGCTCTAAGAACACTGTGCCAAAGTATATATTCTCTCTCATCAGTATATTCTTTGTAGTTTCTGTATGTATGCAACTGTAGATGCAACTATAACCAGAACCAGATTCCAGCCAGCAAGACTGAGACTTCAAAGCAGTAAGAAGCAGTAAGCAGAGCTCAAAATATTTTTTCAATCACTTATGGAAAAGGTTGAAATAATTATCCAATATAATGCTGAGAGATGGATCTGCGTATGTACAACATGGCGGCAAACAAGATCTGAGGTATTATTGTGTGACTGGGGCATTTTGGGTAGAGGGAGGAGCTCGAGAGTTGGATCTAAAGTTTAGTGCATGCAGCTGTTTCTTATTCAAGATTGGATCCAGTACTCATACGTTGAGGAAGAACAAAAAGGACACCATCCGATCCATAATATAATTTGCCCAAAACCACTAAATTTAGTGCATTTTGGTGATGGCCCTACAAATCCTACAACTAACAACAATACACAGCCTAGGCACTTGGCCTTAAGATCATATGGCATATAAATAATTATCATTTTGGGTTAAGACCAACACCAGCAATATCCAAATAATATTTATACTGAATAACAAAACAGCATGGGTTTGAACACTGGGCTTCCCCAAAATTCCCCCACTACACTCTCTGTCCAGTGCTGTTGTGCTATCTTAACAAACAAGAGCTGTATCTTATCTAAAACTTCATTACATTCACACATACAAAATATTTTCCAGAAAAGACAACAAAATACAATTTTCAGTGCTACTTCTTTGTGCTATTACATTAATATGTTTCTTCTAGACAGTACAATGAAATACATAGAAGTATCAATTATGTTTACGCTCTTAGAATAATACAACCATACTTACTTACAGTAGTTATAGATAAGTAGCATCTTTCTTCAAAAGATGGATGGCAAAGGTTATAGTTCACCAGTTTACTTCAAACGCGTCTATATTATAAGCACAAAACTCCTTTTCAGTGAATATGGAAACAGCGACACATATTGCGCAAACTACAAAAACACTGAATGTCCTAAACCTCAAAATTCAAAATCTCGAACCGTCATAGTTGGCCAACCCCACCGCCCGCTACATACTTCCTACCCAAACAAAATAAATAAACCACATGCATACACTAAACAAAACCCTACTTCTAACCCTAAAGTAAAGCTTGCATATGCTACCATGGATGCACTTACCTTAACCCGCACCATAACCCTAAGATCCATAACTATCGCACACTTACCTTAAGGAGCTATACCACAGAAGGCCAACTATGACTATTCAACATTTCGAATTTTGCGCTTCAGGACGATCTGTGTTTTCACGGTTTGCTGAATACATGTCGACGTTTCCGTATTCACATTAAGTGGACCTTCGCGGTTCTAATAAGGACCCCTTCAAACACCTTTAAATGCATCAAATCAGTAAGTGCTGAATCATAATATTTTTAAACTTAAATTTCTTTGTTTAAAGAAATTAAACACAGTTTGAAAATTAAATATACTGTACAAATATACTCATCCAGTGAAATGTAAAAAAATGAACAGACAAATGACAAGAAAAACAATGTTGAACATTCAGCAGGTTTACTACTACCCTTTACAGAATTGGATATGGGCAGAAGGCTATACCTCATCTCATTTAATGCTCAGGTAAAACTTTGATTCACTGCTCCCAGAGTTGTTAATAGTCCACCAAACACTCAAACACATAAGCATAGCTTGATTGCATCTACTTCTGAACTGATTTCAAAGAAAGAGTCACTTTACTTTAAAAATGTCTCCAGTAGGGTATCCTGGAATGAATCAACAGTGGGAAATATTAACTAATTGTCCTTTTATACAAATTTCCCATTGCTGCATTAGGTAAAGAAGTCCTGATCTACACTTTCTGTTAGTTCAAAATTTTAAATCCAAATGACTTCCCCCAAAGAAAAGTTGCTCAGATAACAGGAAGGTTATATCCTCAAATATAACATACCTTTTAACAGGGCTCTGCTACTGTGTGTGTGTGTGTGTGTGTGTGTGTGTGTGTGTGTGTGTGTGTGTGTGTGTGTGTGTGTGTGTGTGTGTGTGTGTGTGTATGTGTGTGTGTGTGTGTGTGTGTGTGTGTGTGTGTGTGTGTGCGTGTGTGCGTGTGTGTGTGTGTGCGTCCCTGTGTGTGCACTGTGTATGTGTAAAAAAGTGTATATGTGAATGTCTCTCATTCCACAGTTGTACAGCTTGTCCCATTTCACTTTCCTTACTGGTTCTTTACTGAAACAAAAGAAAAATCTAAATTTGTAGGTTATGTATAGTTTTTCACATTTTGCATCTTTACTGCTTCCTGCTGTACTACATTGCTCATCTCCTAACCCTAACCCTTCCTCTACCTTAACCCAACCCTGCACATGACCTTACCAAAAAAAGGTTTCCAAAGCAGTACCACTGCACAAGACACTTAAATGGACACATTTCAAATAAACACATACACACAACACTGAATGTATCCCTTTACCTAGCCCTTACTCTAATCATAACCCATAAATACTCACATGCACATTCCTAGTTCTATTGGTGATGTCTTTGTTATATCTGAAAGCTTCAACATTACAAAAAAAACTTACCTTCAAACAAGCACACCTCACACAGCACAGAAAAAGTTGAAATTCCCAACACTGACATTTTCTGCAGATGAACATGACTGTCCTTGATCAAATCATAGTCAACTTTGTCAATAAAAGCACATTCAGCAAAGTTAATTGTATTCTAGATTTACCATGGTGTTAGCGGACAGCTTTCCTCCCTATACCATTTGGTTGACTGGTCAGATGATCAACATTGGTGCAAGATCTCTTTAATACCAGATTTAGGGAATATACCCTTACGCTGATATTGTGTGATCTCTGTGCTGGTATATATAAGTTGCTAGGGGTGTAGGGGGCTTGCCCCTCCTACCAAAAAACTATTTTTTTGTTTGCATGATCCAGGTTTATGAATTGGAATATGTTCATTTTCATGTCAGTGTTAAGTGTCAAACTTTTGTGATCTTTTAACGGAGTTGTGATATTGTGCAGGGTCAACTCATTTAATTATGCACACAATATGCATATATATATATATATATATATATATATATATATATATATATATATATATATATATATATATAGATAGAGATACATAGATAGATATAGATAGCTATACATTTATTATTATTATAAAAAGGAAATGGAACATTATCCTGAGCAATTAACAACTGAACACGGTGGTGGGGACAGAACCATCAGTAAGGGTTCTAGGAACCTCAAGTATTCTTCTGAAGATACAAATCAACAAATTAGGGATACAGTCTTGAGCCACAAATCTAAAGGAACCTATAATTTGCTCACAATTTGATTGGTTATTACCCTGATACTAGTTTCTTTTGGGATGCATCTGGGTGTTACACTGTAACACTTGTGAGACAAATAATATATTATTTACCATGTACTTTGTAATGCTTCCTCACCATTTTATATAGTTACAATAGCTGAGTGTAATAGGATAGTTGTGGTTTAGCAAAATGCACCAAATATTGCAAAATAATAAAAAAATGAATTTCATGTCCTATTGAGAATACTAATAGAAAGATGAGATGTTGAGTTGACACACTGTTAGAAAAATCAGAAGCATTGTGGCAAATGGTAATTCATTATTTAAACCTTGTTTCAATTGTAGTATAAATTATGAAAGTGTTTTTATTTAAGCCAGACTCTTGAGACGCTTGAAACACTGCATTATGTCACATGTTTCACATTGTAAACTTAAATGATTTTTTTCTTAATAATACTGAAATTTATATGGGTAAGTATTTGTGGCTGTACCCAATAGTAAACACTTGACTTCTAATAATGTGATTGATTTGAACATACTTAAATAGGTAGACTTATCTAATTAATTTATCTGAGGAAGCTATTTTAGTTAACCAATAAAAGTACTTCTTTTAATAACAGTATTTTTGGTACTTTGCTATGTCTGTGCATTTTTATTCCTTTACTCATGGTTTGTACTATGCTTGTGACAAAATAGGCTGCAACTTTGGGCTGGATTCCGTAATGTTCATGGAATCCAGTGCATTACGTCAATATCAGAGTGAAACTTGCGGTTAAGACTATAATATGCTAATGTAAGACAGGAAACTCAGAATACCTCAGTGCAAAATGAGTACTGCAGTTCCAATGGGGCACTGTAGAAATGTGCAAGTACTCTGCAATTATAATAAATGGTTGACTAATAACATTGTACATTACCAAATAAATGAAAAGATATCATGATTCAAGAATCCCAATAGTTGTTTAGAAAGATAAAATCTCTACGGCAAGTTATGGATAACTGTGGAATGTTACTTACTCCGTAGTGATAGCCAAAAAAAACACAAACACATTAAAAATTTCAAGTATCCCAAGGTAATCTGCATAGCAAACATAACATAAATTTGCAGGAGTACACGCAGAAATGTATCCGTAAGTCAGGCTCCACTCGAGTAACCTGCACACACAACCTCAATCTGGTCTGTGACTTCAGTAGGATTTTTTGGCGGGACAGATTTGTGTCCCAGAGACTCCCCCATCTGTGGAATAGACTCCCTCTCCACATCAAGCAGAGTACCTCATTATCCCTTTTTAAGTGCAACCTGGATAACTGGATTGGGAACAGAAAATGCACTCCTGTGATTCCACCTGTGTCCCTCCTGGACAGTAGCATCAGGTGCTGACTTGCTGGAACATGGGCTAAATTCTCGGCTAGGCTTGTAAGGGCCTCAGGGCCAATAGACTAGTAACTTCCTATGATCCTATGTAATAGACAGTCACAGATATGTTCATATGCCATCCACTAACTTAAAATATGTGCTTCAAAGCTGTAAGGCTATTTGTAATACATATACATTCACATCATTCATTATATTAAAATCAGAGATGACTATGAAAAATTGAATTTACAACAGAATCCATAAATTTCCTAACAAAACAAATTAAAGATGAAGGGCATTCACAGCCATATCATCATAGCTAACAGTTGCTAACAATGGGTTCGAGACTTGTGTGGGGAACACAAGTAATGCACACACCCAAGAAAGTGGGAGATAGAAAAGAAGATGTGGGGTATGGGTGAAGAAGAGGGACAAAAAAGAGTAATGTTGGGAAAGGAAAAAAAGAGAGAAAGTCAGAGGGTCATGGGCAATATTCTTTGGTGGGAATAGGCCCCATTTTTTTAATGTAAGAAAATGTAAACGTAGGGAGAGAGGAGGTGAATGTAAGCACAGCAGGTATACTCATGAACAAATAGCACAACACAAGACAGAGGTTGGAAAAACAGTATGGACAGGTAAGTTATACAGACAGCACACTGGACAATATGGGCAATGGAAAATTGTCAAACAGAGTGGGGATGCATACCAGCCATGGTGAAATACAGAAAAGCAAAGCTACTTATACACTATCACATTAGTACATGTTGCAAACTGTGTGACAGTCATACTTGGATATGTATGACCAATAGTAAATGAGTGTTACAGGGTAATAAAGTAGGATCATAGTACGCAGTTGATAAATATGCATACATCCAATTAGTCCATCAGCAGTGGGGATGTTAGCCAAGCCACATCACAGATGAACAAATGCAGGTCAAGTAATAGCATACATCCCCAGAGGACAGATTCAAACCTATGGCCATACATATGAAAGGCAAACAACCAAGCACAAACAGAAGTACTGCAGAAGATCAGCCAGGGCTACTACATACACAACTACATGTACACAGCCAAATGTGTGTATGTTCCACATATATGCCATGTCAAAGATAACACACAGGAGTACACGTGTATGCATGTGTGTCAGTGGCATAAATGGAATGTACATGAAATCAAGGTCAATACAACATACATACAACAATGACATGTAATAATATGCTAAAAATACAACAGGACAAAATAATGAATATAGCAGGTTGTGCACGTGGATGTGAAAAACTACACGAGTAGAATGAGAACAAGGACACAAGTATTAGCCAGTAACTCGTGTGCAGATAACCCACTTTGTAAAATGCCCATAAATTTGACACATGTTCACCATCTCAGATTAATAAATGGCAATGGACAGTAGTTTTGACAAAGGCAATTGTAGGGAGGTGAACAACCTGAGAAAACATCATGGTAAAGCAGGACATAGTAAGTTGACACAATACAAATGTATGTGTATAGCACACAGGGTGGTGTAGAAGACACACAGACATACATTTACACAAATGGAAAATGTATGTCAAATGGACAGATGGACTGCTAATGTCCACAAAACTGGACATGTACAAAACATATATACACAGTAATGTGCAATCATGTTACATCAACATGCATTGGTAAGTGAGTTAAAAATTTCAATCACATATACATATACATATACTGTCATGCAAATGTCAAATACAGAAACACATGTATATGTCAAGCACACTGCTCAATACAGAGCAGAGGACACCCCTGTGAGCATTGTAACAGCACATCAGCAGTACATCACTGAATGCTCACTTGTCATACGTACATTCTGTGTCAGTATGTACCTGAATATGTGTACACATATGTATAATCATAATGTGTACAAGTATTTATGGAAGGTGTACACCAATGTTAGTACATCATGGGTGTGAAAATGCAACATACAACAAACATGTTTTAATGTACTGTGAAAGAATGTGTAATCTGTAACATTGCGTACAGATTAATGTTACCTTGCTATTTGATGCAGTCAGAAAAGGGAGGACTGCACATAGACAGGATATACCTGCATATGATCCCATATGTCATCGGTATTGCCAAACCACGACACAACACCACATCATTAAGTAGAACATCATGACAACTGTGAAATGACATGGGTGTATGTTGCACATACCTGATATGGCAAAACAGACATCCAAGGCATATGTCACTGTTAGTGTTGGACTATGGACAACATATGTCGTCTGTCAGTCATCCCATTAAGACACATGTTTACAGGCTGCCTGTTACAGCACTATCAACAGGTTAACTGACACAATGCATGGGCAGTTGAATGTGTGTTATACACACATTGAAAACAAAGTAAAGATCATTCAAGAATAACACATAACTATGACAGATACACAGTATGCATGCACAAAAGTGCATATACAGCCAATCAATTAAATGTCAATCACCATGTTGGCAGCAGAACACATGTGGAGGATACAGACAATACCTACCAACCAGAGGGACCAGGCTGATGTGGATAAGACTCCCGAATGATCTCAGGAACAACCATTCTGAATGAATTCTGGATTGTTCATGCCATCTCATCGAAGGGCCCCCATCATGTCTCTGTATTCGGAACACATTGGTCATAATCTCCCTGATCTCCGCCTGAAAATCATCTCTATCATGGCCATGGCGACATCTTCTCCAGGGTACAGGCATGATGTCTCCAGCAAGGACTGACCCAGGCTCCTCCTCGTTGTCATCTTTGTCACTGTCTTCTTTGGATGATTCTGGCAGAATCCTCACACATACACATCATTGTCATTGGATTTGTAGACATCCTCGGGTACCATGCTCTGTAAAGATTAATTGCAAAACACAACAGAATACAAAACAAAATGTCTATCACACGGAACACTCCCATGAAAATCAGAGCACAACACAATGTTGTTATGAAGACAGTTTACACAGGGAATGAGACACAGCCATTATGGACAGAGTAACCCATGGCCCTATATGTCATACTCCTAAAAAGAACAACAGTATTCTTTCCTGATCAATTTGATATGCTTACACACACACACACACACACACACACACACACACACACACACACACACACACACACACACACACGTGTCATTAGCATTGCAAAAATGTATGAATGGTCAACCAACATATTTTCCTGTCTGATTTCAATTATGTATATGCGTGGACACAACATGACATTGTATAAATTAGGAGAAATATAACAGGACACTTTTGTGGACAATAGGCACAATGTATTCAACCTTCTGAAAAAAGGTAGCACGATATTTGGCTGAACACACATCAGTACAAGTGCAACACTAAATACAATATGATATATGTTCAATCAAAACAACTGTAGACATATCAGAATGTAATACATCTGTTTACATCTGTATGCATTCTCTTCAGAAACAAGCTTACAAAAATATTTTGGAACATGCTTGCTGATTATGACCTGCTGCTATTAAATGAGTACTCTCTCACGTGACAGTCAACCTAAGCTACAGCACTGACTTTTAAGTAAAATAACTAAGGGGTCAAAGACAGAAACAATACCAAGGCTGACCTGCAGGATGTGCTCATGATGAGATACTACTATGGATATAATAGTGTTTTCACAAGGCCATGCCACACATGCTGCAAACAACAGTACTAACAGTGTCACTACAGAATCCCTTTAACTCTGTAAATGGACAGGCTATACACAACAAATCAGATAACAGAAAACACAGAAAAACATAAGTGTACCCAACCATGTAACATAAATAATAATTACAGCACTCACACCTGTCTATAAAATATTTGCCTTATAGCCTGTGAGGCACATACCCACAACAAACTGTTATTTAGGTTTTGGATGTCTTATTAAAAAAATGTGTCTGACAAAATGGATCAAAATACAAAATACATCAACACTACCCCAGGGATTCATGAAGTTTGCGCCAGATGCAGGCATAGCGTAGGCGGTATAACGCCAAATATAGCCGCCGAGCGATTCAGGTATGATCCAATTCCACATGCACTACCAGCGTACACCAGATATGCGCAGCTCTCGGCTCATGTATGCTAATCACCCCATGCGCAGTAGTGCAGCATGCAAATTAAGGTACATAGCGATTCATGAAGTGGTGCAGGAGTAGTGTAAGTGTACAGAAATGTAAACCAAAAAAACATTTTTCCAAACAGAACACTGGAGCCATGAAAGCAGACCAAACTTACGTATTACAAAATTAACATATGCCAATGGCTAAATATACAGCCAATGGCATAAGAAAACATGCACAACACATAAAAAATAACATTTAATGTCATGGCCACACTAACACAAAGTACAACCGCAGGGCATGTGTGTGCAAATGGGAACACAAGGAAAATATATACAGATGTCATAAAATTGCAATGTAACACAAATCATGATTTCACCATAATAGTCAATGGTATGCATGCTACACCACAACCAAGGTGCAAGGGTTGCTAAGGGTCTGTGACAGTGTTCGGCGCGGTAACTATGAATTAGTAGTCAATGCCATGCAAATGAGGCAAGTAATACTGAATCGCAAACGTCCTGCCAGCCCAAGGATGTACCATACGGTGCAGTGGTACAACACCGAGGAGTGGCCTGGAGGTATACATGACATCAGCAGTAGGGTGTGCCACCATAGCTGTAAGAATATTGGAGCAGTGCTAATTTGGGTTGCCCATTGCTAAGCAAAGCAGCAGGATAGGGGTGTGGATGTAGCCATAGCTTTTCTTAGCTGAGAGTACACATGGTGACCGAAGGCGCATGTGTATGTGGATGACAACGCGCTCGAAACCTGGTAAACGGCTGTGCACAGCACTCACCACGGCTAAAACAGGAAGGTTACGGGAAGACAATAAGGAAATGCCACAGTAGGGTAATTGGAGTACAACTGAGTAATTAACACCTATTAACTCACAGTGGGCCATTGACAGTAGCTAACAAGGCTGCTAGTAGCAACCTGCAGAACAGGATAGGGAAGGTGCCGGATTGCAAAGAAAAGAGAACTGTCACCGCACAGCAAAGCAAACCTGCAGTAGATCGGCTATAGAACACATTTCGCAACACAATCCTGAGTTGAGAAAGTACAAAACAAGAAAGTAGGCCGCTGGATACATGCCTGACAATGGGAGGGGAATTATTATGAAAATTGAAGGCAAGGGCAAGAGGTGATCCATGGCAGCTAAATGTAATTCAACACCAAAGGCACCACAATAGCAATACCTGCAGTAAAACACATAAGTAAGATACCCTGCAGCTCTGATTGCACATACACACCCTATGACATCATCAGTTTCCAAAGCACAATAGTATAAAGTGTGAAGGCACCTCACACACACGTGTATTCCCAAACACTGCACCATCGGTGTAAACAGACGGGGAACTTTTGCAATGTACTTGTTGGGAGCTGCCATAGCTGTGATTCATCACCATGTGTTGGAGACTGAAGGTGGTGTGGAGGATGATGCTGACAACCACCTCAGGCCCCGGAGGAGGAGAAGAGTGTTCAGACCAAGGGTAACCTACCAGGGGCTAGATGATCTGGAGATAGTAGAGCGTTACAGGGTGGACAGGGACATCATACAGCAAATTGTTGAGCTGTGCCAGCCATGCCTCAGAGCCAGAAACAACAGAGGGGAACCCATCCCAGTGGACACGAAGGTATGTGTAAGCTTGAGAATACTAACCACAGGTACCTTTCAAAGTCTTACTGGAGATATCATGGGGATCTCACAGGCATCAGCATCCAGGGTACTCCACCAGTTCCTGGATGCCATGTTACCACATGCCAATGAGCATATATACTTCCCCCGAACTCAGGAGGAGCTGGCCAGCAATATGCGCCTCTTCCACCATGTGGCAGACTACCCAGAGGTACTGGGTGCAATAGACTGCACGCACATACATATCAAGTCACCAGCATGGTAGGCGCTACATAAACCGCAAGGGATACCACTCCATCAACTGCCAGGTTGTGTGTAATGCCCAGGGCATTATCAAGGATGTGTGTGCTGTCAGCCCTGGAAGCTACCATGACTCCCACATCTGGCATGTCTCACAGCTGTACCAGGTATTTGTCAGGGGGTACATCCCATATGGCCAGCTTGTGGGGGATGCTGGCTATGCACTGGAGCAGTGGATGATGACTCCTATCAGAAATCACACACACCCCCATGCAAGAACACCATAATGAGGCACACGCACAAACCAGAATCATCATAGAGCATGTGTTTGGGATGCTGAAATCACGGTTCCGTTGCTTGGACATATCTGGTGGAGCCTTGCAGTACTCTCCAGGTACGTGTGCCCACATCTGCATAGTATGTGCCATGCTGTATAATATGATCCTGCAGAAACAGCTGCAGCAGGGACATAATGGTGAAGGCCCTCACAGCCCACCACAATTGCCAAGGGGATCACAGGCACAGAGGGATTCAGACCACGAACACCCTGTGCCAGCCCCAGTAGGCAGACGGAGGCGTGCTCAATATGCCCATGCCTTGGCAAAGAGGGAATGTATAGCACATACACTGACAGTGTAGGCCCCTACGGACTGACATACTTCTCCACCTGCACACACAGTAAAATGAATGGCACACACACATGACCACCTGTAAATTGTCATGTATAGGTGGTCTACTGTGTGCATCCTACATAGGCAGCCCTCAACTATTGCACACACACAACAGCTATTGGTACAAGGTAAGTCAACACCTGAAGAGTAAATTAAGCTAACAGCATGTGTTGATACTGTATGTATAGGTTCCTAGGTACATCAGTAGGTACATGCCTGATTGTCAGAGGCCATTCATCAGCCTAGCCAAAATGTGTCTGCTGTCACCACCCCATTGATTAACTAACTGTCCCTCTGTGTAGCAGAGCCAATTCCAGTATCCCTGGGGTGTAACCACTGTTCCCCACCCACTCTGCAAGGATTCCCTGATGTGTTAATGAGGGGCTCCATATAATGTAATCAGGGATGTAGTTCCAAAGCATGGGGAGTACCCATGACAGATATCTGTCACCCCAGCATTCTCCAGTTATGGTTGTGGCAAGGTGTAGCACATTACAATGTGTGGCTCACTGTGACCTGGATTCCCATAGCTGGAGCACATCCATTAAGCATCACTTGGGCATACCATTAATAGGTATCATCCATATGTAAACTAACTGAGTTGCACATTTGTTTGCAGTATGGAGGAACAGCCATAGTACAGTCCACATACTAAACACCACAACACTTGTATATATCCCAGATGCCCCAGTGGTAAAGCCACTGACTGTCTCGTGCATGTTCCCGGTTCCACGACCTGAAGGGCTGTTACGTAATTCCAATGTCCCGAATAATGGATATTGGATGCAGGTCATTAGAGCATGTTTAAGCACATGTTAGTGAGTTTATGCACCGGCAAGTGCCGGTAAGCATAGTTTAAACATGACTACACTGATATGAGCAAAACAGGTCTAAGCTTTGCTGAATATCGCTCAGATCACGGGCAAAGCTGGCCAGAACCGCTGAAATCTGCATTATTCACCCTTGTACTAATAGTGCCTGCTCTGAGAGGTAAAACAACCACTGCCAGGAGTAGAACATGCAACCATGTACACAATCACCTACCACTAAGCTACCTGAGATGTACCAACGGCAGGTGAGTATTGTAACAGGTTAAAACACAAAAGGGTGGAGTTCAAGAAATAGTATACACCACCATGTATCCAATGAAAGGTAATATAATAGAGATAGAAAGGGTGATAGAGAGATATATGTCGATATATACGGATATACATATATATGCAAATATATAGATAGGTTAACAACATGTACACAACCATGGAGGTACATATAAATAGGATACTACCAAATAGAGAATGCTTTACATACCGACACACGTAATCACGAGGCTTAAAGACCGGAAGACCACAGTACCGGAACACTAGAACTGTGAGTGCTATTATCACGATGATAATGGACATTTAGTTAGTGCTTCTGGTGCTGCGGTCCAGGTAGGTACTGTGTTTAAGTGTGTTTCTGATTGCTGTAGTGTATGTAAGTGTGTGTTCTGAGTGTGGTGTGTGTTTCTGTGGGACTGTAATGTGTGTGTGTGTGTGTGTGTGTGTGTGTGTGTGTGTGTGTGTGTGTGTGTGTGTGTGTGTGTGTGTGTGGTGTCTGTTTGTGTATGTGCGGAGGTAGATTATTAGTCTGTGAGCGGTAGTGTGTGTGTGTGTGTGTGTGTGTGTGTGTGTGTGTGTGTGTGTGTGTGTGTGTGTGTGTGTGTGTGTGTGTGTGTGTGTTTGCTTCGTGTGTCTGTTCATGCTATCTCGGAGGTAGATTATTACAGTAGGTGTGGTGTGGGGGGCACAGCCACCCACATGGGGTGTGTATGGGGCATGGCCACCTGGCCATAAGTAGTGTAGGATGGCTTGTTTGGATGTGATGGGTAGCAGTGTGTCTGTGTGTGCGTGTGTGTGTTCTGTGTTTGTGTTAGTTCCGGGTGTTTGACTGTCATGAGTTTGAGTGTTTGGTATTGTGGGGTTTGGGAGTCTGTGAACGGTAATGTGGTTGTTAGAAGTGTGTGCATACCTGAAGCCGTGGGTATGCCATATACAGCAGTTGAAGTCTTCAAATATGTGCACAACATGGACCATAGCAATCACATATTCCGCCATGAAACGTTATGAACAAAAGATATGGAGACTATATTATAGCAATAACCCACGCCTGCGTGTGGGTAATGCTGGATTTACCCACGATTGGTGTGGTTTGATCAAGAGGGCGAAGCCCGAGTGGCCAAAAAAAGACAACTGTGGGTAAATCCAGCATTACCCACACCCAGAAGTGGGTTATTGCTATTATACAATGACATTATTTAAGAAATAAAATAATTATTATTCTTAAATAATGGCATTGTGTAATGTCTCCTTGCTGCCCTTTCGCAGCTGTCTGTTATTCTGCAGCAGTTCTGATGTACTTCGCATGCGTATGCTTACGCAGTACATCAGAGCTGTGGAAAAAAGCAACGGAGAAGGCAAGATCTTCATTGCTTTTTACAAAGTGTCTCACTATGTTAAAGGAGTTTAACATAGCGAGACAGCTTTAAAAAAAGCAATAGAGAATCTTTAACATAGCGAGACACTTTGTAAAAAGCAAGGGAGATCTTGCTTTCTCCGTTGCTTTTGCCCACAGCTCTGATGTACTGCATAAGCATACACATGCGCACTACATCAGAACTGCCGCAGAATAACAGACAGCTGCGGAAGGGCAGCAAGGAGGCATTATACAATGCCATTATTTAAGAAAAATAATTAATTTTCTTCTTAAATAATGTCATTGTATAATAGCAATAACCCACTTCTGGGTGTGGGTAATGTTGGATTTACCCACGGTTGTCTTTGTTTGGCCACTCGGGCTTCGCCTTCGTGAACAAACCACACCAACCGCAGGTAAATTCACCATTACCCACACCCAGGTGTGGGTTATTGCTATAATACACTATTATAAATATGTGCTATGGACATGAGCTAAACATAGGGTTACCACCTGTCCCACCTTGCGAGGAGCAGTCCCTCTATGTGCGGTAGTGTCCTGACCAAAATGAGTACAAATACTAATGTCATACAATCTCGAGACATTCTGCGTGTTCCATAGTTAATGTAATGGCTGCATAAAATAGTCATCTGTATCTAACATACCTACGTGTAACAAGAAGCAGGATAAGCAAGTAAACCGCTACAAGAATATAAGGTTTTATATAGGCATATATGTAAAGTTCTATACTTTGTACTGACCGTGGGTATGTGTCGGCCTCTAAAATCCAATGTGTGTCCTGAAAATGTCCCACTATGGCCATTTGAAAAGGTGACAACCCAAGCCAAAGAGGTCCAGTCACCAACACAACTCCAATGAGTGCAAATATCTGTGCCAGAAATACATGAGACAGCTTTCATATAGCAACACTTCATTATATATCGATGTATTTCCGAAGGGATTGAAGGACCAACATCACCTGCATGCTATATAGGAACCAATTAACAATGGCTTAATGAATAAGCCTGCAATAACCAAAGTATTAGTCTACTAAATGATAGGTCTTCAATTAGGGAAGGAGCCCTCACACACATATGGAATATGTATAAATGAAGTTCCTACACACCTTCCTCTGCTATGTACACCACCTACATCTCCCCCACACCCGAAACAATTGCAATACAGACTGTAATAACATCACAAGCATCCAGTCACTCTATGACATCTGCAGAAGCCTTAACATACCTTGTGAGAGACACACTATAATGGCCCTATGTGAAATCGTTGCTGTTGTACAATGGAACAGATGCCGATGTTACAGGGTTTGTTTGCAATAATCCTGTATCAGACGGCTGATATAACTGCTACACTCACATGTAGAACTACATCCTCTAGCCATTGCACACAATCCACAGGGGCCATGAAGTTAAAATATCTCTGTGTCTCTCCATATAGCTGTTGCAATTCATCACAAACAACACATCCAGGCCGTCTTCCTCGAAGGTAGGGCAAAGGGACAACGCTCAAGTGGAGTATTCAGTTATACCCCACTGTTGCCATGTAATTGGCTAATAAAGTAGCTGCACAGCTGATGTGCATGTAATCATCTACTCCGGAGCATCAATTGGTGTCAGGATACCACATGTTAATGGTATCTACGTATAAAAGGATGGCTTGCCATACATTCAAACTGTATGCACATACGAGAAAACCGTTAAAACAGAAAAGGAATAAGACCAATATTTTCATAAACTCAGACTACTAAGAAGGTATGTAGAACACTCAGTATGTTAGTGTATGTAGTGCCTGTTCTGTATTAATGAAAGTGTACGCAATGCATATAGTAGGAAAAGGTATTATGTAGTGATGTATTGTTGAGCATAGTAACACTTGTAGAAATTGTGTGTACTGCTGTGGGCCACAAGGTAAACACCTCATACACCATAAGGGCTTTAAACACAACAATTCCACTCCAGCTGCTGTCAGTGGCAGGGTTTGTCCAACAAGTACGTGCCATAACAAGGGATAGTATATGTTGATATACTGTAACAGTAGGCATATGTATGGGCGTATAACTGAGAATAACATGTCAAGGTGGTCCTGCTGTGCAATTATGATTTGCATTGTGGGATATTGTTGCAAAAATGTGAAATGTACAGTATTGTAGGTAGATATGTCATATTATGCAAACATCAGGTATGTCTATTGGCATGTACAATACACAATAACAGGATACATATGACTTGTAGTCACCAGACAGTGTATCAGCATGATAGCTAACTGAAATAGAAGAGCTAGTCAATTATCCATGCACAAAGGACATGTAATAGCTTCATAGGTTCATAGTTAGGTACTATGCTGTCTGGTCAAGTCCATTCGTAAGCCTAACTACAGTGTTTTCACTTGCGGCACCTCCGTAGGTTAGTGTCCTGTGTCTGTGAACAGCAGAGCCATTCGTTTCCTGCACCTCTGTACAGCAGAGCCACTGCAGTGATCCCTGGTGTACATGTCTGTCTCCCATCTACCCATCGAGGTATCTCTTGAAGAGTGCTAGTGAGGGTCCCTGCCTGATGTACATAGGAATCATGTTCCAAAGCATGGTGAGTGTCCGGGTCAGGAATGTATCCCTCCAGTATGTCCTAGTCATCGTTGCATTTAGGTACATATCCCAGAGCATGTGGCTCTCAGTGGCTTTTGCTTACGTGGAGCATATTCATCAATATTGTTTTGGACATGGGCCTTGTATGTTCAGCAGAGATCACCTCTGAGTATGCAGTATGCAAATGAGTACAGTTGGGGTTTCTGTAGTTGGGCTGCATACGTCATCCGTCGGAGGTCAGTAATCCTCTTGGTGTGGTAACGTTGTGGTATTTAAAGCCGTTGCTGTTGTCTCATAAGGTACATCCCAAAAGGGGTGTTGTACCCTTTAATGTGTTTCATAACTCATGAGTAGAGAGGTACAATGGCTGCCTTTGTTCTGGCTACAAACCCGTTAGAGATTAGGGTGGCCACGTAGAAGGATATCCACACCACCTTGGCAATATGGTTATCAAAGGAGTGGATGCTATATACTTGGGTTCTAAGATCCTTATTATGTCCTATGTATGTAGGGGACTAACACCTATGTGATCGTCCACGGGTGATTGGTGTAATCCAAAGGGGATGTCTGTGCACCTTGTGGCATGCAGCTTGAGGCCATGTTATTGACACCAGGTATCCATCCCAGTGACACCCTTATGGAGGGTGTCTGCATCAGCTGGTGAATCAATCATGGCCCCTAGTTTGCAGTCGTCTGCAAACCTATTCAGGGTAAGCCCTTCTGTGCTAGCCTGTACCTCAGAGAAGCATATACCGAACATGAGGGGCCTTATTACTGAGGACTGAGGGATGCCAGTTGTAACTGATTTACAGTAGGAACTAGGGTATGCTACCCTCAGTGTGTGGGCTCTGTCTGTGAGCCACTTTGCATAACATCTTGTGACTTAGGGGTTGATGTGCAGGTGGATGTGTATGATGACAATACCAGAAGGGGGAGCAATGTTGAAAGCCTTTGAGAGGACAAGGTAGGCTGTGTGGACCTCCTTACCCTCATCTACTGCCTTGGTAACTGACTCAAAGGACTCCACTAAGTTTAGGAGGCATGGTCTGGCCCTAACAAATCCAAACTGGGTGGGATCAAAGGTTTGGAGGCCACCAATGTCTCTGTGAATGAGATCCATGATGATGTGCTCCATAGCCTTGCAGAACAGTCTAGTCAGGCTTATAGGGCAATAGTTCCCCTGGTCCATTGTGGCACCACCTTTGTGGAGTGTGATAACTGTTGCTGTGTGCCATTCAGGGGCCACAATGCCTGATGCAAGGCTATTAGTGAATTTGGTGCCCAAGTGGGGAGCGATTTCATTCTGAAGTTCGTGGAAATCGCAGCCTGGGATGTTGTATGGTCACATGGATTCTGTGTTCCTGGCTTTAGAGAGTGCAGCTTTGAACTGCATAGTTGTGACCGCAGGGACTCTGCATTGTTCCTGTAAAGATTTGGGCCCTTTAGGGTGTGAGAGGGGTGTAAAGTTAGCACTGAACCTATCTGCCAGGATGTTGCCAATATCAGTTGGTTCTGTAATGTTCGTGCCTAACTGCTGTATGTCAGAGCAGATGTGGGTATCGCCATCGAGAGTAGTGACATACCTCTAGAGCACTTTGTGGTAGTCCTTGGAATGAGTCGCAGTAATGTTTATGTAGCTAGCTTTGGAGTATGTGATAAGGGATGTCATATTCCTACTGAGGCTGACCAGGGAGCTCCCCCACTCATGGGATTGTACTCTACTTTGCAACAGTCTCCTCCTTCTGTTGTACATTATGTCCATGGCAGTGGACCACCAGAGTGGTGTCCATTATCTTGTGGGTACTGTCATGGCTCTGTTTGGGATAGCATGATCCATGCAGTTGTGTAAGTGCTAATTAAGTGCAGTTGTGTATGATTCAGCGATTGTAACTGTATTGTCCATCTGCATGGGTGTCATGACGTTTACTACTGCTGTCATGGCTTTGTAAAAATATTGTACTGTGTTTTCCATAAAGGGTGTGGTGCTGGGATGTGGATAACAAGGTTGATTAGCGTACGTTCAGATCTGACCAATGAGGAGATAACCCCAGGTGTGGAACACCAGTCACACATGTTGGTAATGTCCAGGTCTAGGATATTGTTGGCCCTGGTGGTGGTGTGGATAGGTTGATCCAGCCGATTGGAGGTTATGAATCCCAGAAAGTGTTGGCCTAATGTGTCAGTACATGAGTAGGTATCCCAGTTAATGGTGGGGTAGTGTCAGTCGCACTTCAGTAGTTTCTGTATGAACCCTACTTTTCAGTACACCAAGAGGTGAGGACCGTTAACCGTGGGGTATGGTGTGGAATCTGTAGCAAGCTAGAATTTGTATAGCAGTTATGGCCACAGTTAGTTGCACTTGGATTACCTCCGATGCATTGTGCTAATCAACCAGCCTGGAGGTGTGTATATCATTGGGAAATATGGACACACCTCCGCCGTGGGTGTTCCGGTCCTGGTTACATGACTAAAAGGTGTGGTCTGAGTAATAGCCTGTTAGTGCAGGAGTGCTCTCAGGAGCCTAGAAGCAGGTCCCAGTCACTGCAGAGATATTGAAGTGGTCCATTACAAGGAGTGCCTCAGATGAGTGCATTTGAGATGAAGATGTCAAGCACTGAGTAGCATTACCCTCAGGTTTTGCTTGCCTGTTCCTGTTATGGTGGTTAATATATTATTTGAACCATGCCTAAAACAGGCACTATAGGAGCAGCAAGAGCCTTAGATGTTATCTGTAATCTCAGGGCCAACAGGTGCAGGTCATCTGTGCCAAAGCATCATGTTCTGTCGCCCATGTCATTCAAAGCAGACAGATACTGGATACCCTCGGAATGACACCAGAAGCATAGCCAGCTGTTGAAGTGAATAATTCAGTCCTTGTACTGCATTATCAGTCTGGACGAATGCTGAATGCTTCTCAGGGCTAGGGAGATACCTGCCTGGGCTACAAGGTCAGAGAGCTATTCTATGTCTCTGTACATCTATCGTTTTTTTTCTCTAAAAACTGCATTTTACCTGATTTTGGCCTAGCACTCAAGTTTGGGGTCATTTATTGCACTGTTGTGATTATTTTGCTGCTTGTGTATCTCTGCTACCTTTAAACTACAAAAAAAAAAAAAAAATCTTGCTTTTTTCCCACTTTCTGAAAGTTAAGAAAGTTCAGTTACAGATTTGCTGTTCTGAACTGTTTGGAAGTTTCTAGAAGGCCAGTGCTTGCTTGGACTAAAGGGAAGTCTCTGTGTTCACCAGTGGGAGTGGTTAACACTGAACAGCCTGCCAGTCCCTGGAAGAGTGGTTACTACCTAGAAGCTGTAGTTTTATTGGCCATTTTGTGTCAATTCTAAACTCCTAGATCTCTACCTCTTAAAACCGGACTGCCTCGTGGTTTTGGTGTCTTTTCAAGCTTGCTAGTTGTTGCTGAAGCACCTACCAAGGGGAGAAAACGCTGAGAGAAGAAAAGGAGCCACTTTTGTGATTTTAAGTATTTTCTTCTGATTTTTTGTTAAGTCTTACTGCTTTGCCACCTACTTTTTGGCATTTTCCGGCTTGCTAAAATTTATATCTGTAATAGTAACAGTACTTTGAACATATCTAGAGCCTGTTTACTGCATTTCCTGTGTTGCACTTAATTTAAAATCGTTTTTTCTCTAAAAACTGCATTTTACCTGATTTTGGCCTAGCACTCAAGTGTGGGGTCATTTATTGCACTGTTGTGATTATTTTGCTGCTTGTGTATCACTGCTAGAAGCTGTAGTTTTATTGGCCATTTTGGGTCAATTCTAAACTCCTTGATCTCTCTCTCTTAAAACCCTACAACTCTCTTTTTGCGCAGTTTTGCGCAATGAGCAGCGTCGGGCAGTGCCGCCTAAACAGGTTTAAACTATTCCAGGCTCCACAAAGTCTGCTCTTCACTTTTTCCCTTAGAACTGTTCAAACTCCCAAAGTAATCACTCTATTCTCTTTCTAAAGCCCTGCACTTGCTCAGTTCTTATAAGGAAACACTAACTAAAGCACTACACCCTCCTTGACTTCTCATAAGTATTAGGCTCCGATTGGTCCTTCCTGATCAAGTGAAAAATCAGTTCCCTTCCCTAATCTGATCAGTAAAAAAACAGTTCCCTATACTAATCTGGTATGTCCAAGGGTCAGTTTCAAGGTTACTCTCCAGTCCAGCTGGTGAATCTGGGAATTTTGAGGCAATGTTACAATTGCCTTATGTACACAGACAACCCTCTCCTCCTTCCAACAAACTCTAATACATGTGAGAGATGCAGTTACACAGCCAAACTGGAGGCAGAGCTCTCTCAACCCAAGACTGGCACAGTCAGTCAGGAGGAAAAGGTAACCACCCACACCACAAATCCAGTCTCACAGACCTATTGCATCTGCATACCCAACACATAAACACACAAAACATACTCGGAGGCTCTATATAAAAATCTGCCTAAACAGCAAAGACCTCCTAAGCAGATATCCAAGCAACAGCCACCCCTCAACAATACCCACGAATCACATATCTCACAAAATCAGTGTGCCTCACAGTCACAGCCCTTAAGGCCAAACAACACACCAAATACACTTGTTATAGGGGACTCTATTGTCCGGCACACTGACGTCCCACTCACCAGACTGAACAAGGAGAAGGTCACTGTGAGCTGCCTGTCGGGTGCCAGGATCCGCCACATAATGCAAGCACTCAGGTCACTCCAAAGCAAGTACAAGTATGACCCCATCATTGTCCATGCTGGTGTGAATGACCTGAGATGTACCTCCCTGGACTACATGAAAAGAGACATAGAGGAGCTCTCTGACCATGTAGCCCAGGCTAGTATGACCCTGACCTTGAGTAGCATCTTGCCCTCACCAAGAATGATGCCACAGTATAAAGACAAAATGATCAGTTTCAACAATTGGCTAAAGTATTGGTGTCATTCAAAGGGGATCCAGTGTCTGTCAGCCTGGGATGACATGCTCGACAAGCCACGTTGCTTCACTTTCGTATACTGGCCAAGGCTCTTGCCACCCCCATAGTGCCTTTTTTAGGCAAGGCTCAAAGGACAACCCCACCTCCATAGACAACCCAAGGATAAAAAAACTAAAGGTAATGCTACTCAGTGCCAGAAGTCTAAACCTCAAGATGCACGCACTCTAGGCTCTCCTCAGTATGGAGAAAATCAATGTCTGTGCAGTAACAGAAACCTCGTTCAAGGCTCCTAAGAGCACCCCAGCACTACCAGGTTATAACTCATACCATGCGTTTAGGCTCCAAAACTCAGACCGAAACACAAAAGGAAGGGGAGTATCTATATTCATCAAGGATACTTACACCTCCAGGTTAGTGGCACTGCACGAAGCATCAGAAACCATCCATGTGCAACTAACAGCGGGCAAAACTGCCTTTCAGTTTGTAGCCTGCTACAGAACACCCTCCCTATTACAGGAACCCCACTTGGCATTCCTGAGAACACTGGAGAATATGAAGGTCTCTGCAAACATGATCTTATTGGGTGACTTCAACTACCCAAACATTGACTGGGAAAACTACTCAAGCCCAAACACCCTCGCCCAACGGTTCCTTGAATTTATATACTCTAACGCAATGGAACAACTGGTCACCACTCCCACAAGAGGGAACAACATATTGGACCTGGTCATCACCAACATGGGGACTCTATGTTCCACACCAGAGGTAAACCCCTCATTGCTAAGATCAGACCATAAACATATTTCCCTGGACATCCATATCCCGTCCCCACCCCCAGCCAAGGAAATCACTGTAAAGAATTTCTCAAAAGCCAACTTTGCACTTCTCAAGACTGAGGTGGAATCCTTCAAAGCCCCTGGGCCAGAGGATAATACAGCCCAATCCGCAGAATCCTTTACAAATGCATTCTATGAGTACCTGCAGGAATGCATGGATTGTGCTATCCCAAATAAAACCAAGACTCACTCCTCCAAAAACAGGAGACTGGTCTGGTGGACCCCGGCCATAAATAAACGATACAACAGAAGGAGGAAGCTACTACATGACAGGGCAAAATCCTAAAAAGGGAAGGCATCTCTGATCAGTATTAGCAAGAAACTTCGATCCCTCATAAAATCATCAATGGCCAGTTTCGAAAGAAAAATTGCCCTAGACACTAAAGATAATCACAAGGCCTTCTTTAGTTATGTCAGGAACATGGGCGGAAACTCCCAGATATGCTCTGAATTGTTGCATTATGGTACAAAATATACCGAACCTACAGACATAGCCAACATCCTGGCAGACAGGTTCAGCGCAAACTTCTCCCCCCATTCCCCCCCAAAGGAGCAAATGCCTATCCCAACTGAATGTAACCTCCCTGACATCACAGATGCACATGTGAAAGCTGCCCTCTCCAAAGCAAAAAACACAGCATCTATGGAACCGGACGGTGTCCCAGGCTGTGTCTTACATGAGCTCCAAGAAGAACTGAACCCTCACATTAAGTCATTGTTCAAACTTAGCCTTACTACAGGATATGTACCCAAAGAATGGCGTACAGCTACAGTGGTCCCACTCCACAAAGGTGGTGCCACAATGGACCCAGGAAACTATCGCCCCATAAGCCTGACTAGTCTGGTCTGTAAAGGTATGGAGCGTATTATCATGGAACTCATAAACAAAGACATTGGGAGCCTCCAGACACTGGATCCTACCCAATTCGGCTTTGTTAAGGGCAGATCTTGCCTCTTAAACCTAGTTGATTTCTTTGAAACAGTTACCAAAGCCATAGATGAGGGCAAGGTAGCCACGCAGCCTACCTGGACCTCGCAAAAGCCTTCGACACAATACCCCACTCGGGCATCATAAATAAGCTTACCAGCTTAAATATCAACCCCTATATCACAAGATGGGTTGAAAACTGGCTCAGAGATAGAACCCACATGGTTAGAATCGTAGGTGCCATGTCCGAATCCAAACCAGTTACAAGTGGCATCCCACAGGGCTCAGTTCTGGGACCTCTCTTGTTCGGTATATACTTCTCTGAAGTTCAGGCTAACACGGGGGATTATGGCTGACAAAAATTTTGCAGATGACAGCAAACTGGGGGCCATAATCGAATCTCCAGCTGACACAAGCATCCTCCAAAAGGGTCTCACAGAGACGGATGCTTGGTGCCAGAGCCACGGCCTCAAACTAAATGCTAAAGAGTGCATAATCATCCCCTTTGGGGAAAAACAAGGTGCCCAGAAATTACCACATACGTGGTAATCCATTAAGTACGGAAGAAGTAATTAGAGATTTGGGGACCAATGTAGATAGTAATCTCTCCTTTGATAATCACATTGCCAAAGTGGTTAGAAAGACCTTCTATATAGCCCACCTTATCACAAAAGGGTTCACATCTAGATCAAGAGAGGTCATTGTGCCCCTCTACTCATCACTCATCAGGCCCATAATTGAATACAATGCCCCTTTTGGGATGTACTTTACCCGACACCTGCAGCAACTGGAGAGACCTCAAAAGTACCTCACCAAGAGGATCATGGGCTACAAACAGATGTCCTATGCAGCTCGACTAAAGAAACTCCAGCTCTACTCAGTTGCTTACTGCCTACTCAGAGGCAATCTATGCCTGACATACAAAGCCATGTCCAACCCAGAATTAATGGACATGCTCCACCTCAAAAAATCCAAGTCCCTTAGAGCTACACGCTCCAGGGACCTAAACCTCAGCACAAAAATCAATAGGACATGCTGGAGGGACAGATTCATTTCCCAGAGGCTCCCCTCACTCTGGAATAGAATCCCAATTCATGTTAGACATAGCCCCTCGCTGACCCTCTTCAAGTGAAATCTGGACGCGTGGATGGGAAATCGCAAATTCACCCCTGGGATCTCTTCTGTGTCCCTGCTAGACAGAGGCACAGTAAACTAATCTTAAAGGGGTACCTTCTGTGACCTACTTTACAAAAGCACAGTAGGCTAATCTAATAGGGAGGTGGAAGCCAAATACACTCTGGCTAGGCTTATAAATGCCCTAGGGCAGATAGCCTAGTATCTCCCTATGAACCTATGAAGTCCAGGAAGTTACATCTCAGGGCATTCACACTAACATGGAGAATGACACAGTAATATTGTACCTGTTGAGTGACCTGAGTGCATAGGTTATGTTGTGGATCCTTTTACCTGAAAGCCAGCTGAAAGTGACTATCACCTTGTGTAGCCTGCTGAGTGGGACATCAGTTTGACCGCCTATAGAGTCACCTATAACTAGTGTGTTGGGTAAGTTATATCGCCCTATTGGCTGTAGTTGATGGGCACACTGAGTCTGTGGGCTATAAGTAATTGGTGTTGTGTTGGGTGATGGGGGCTGCCTGCATTTATGCTTTGGAGTTCCCTGTTGCCTAGACAGAGTAGTATTGAGAGGCTCCACAAATGATGTAGTCTTACTATGTGTGGCCAGTGGTGGTGGAGATCTAGTGAGACTATGTGATGAGTGTGGTGTGGTGCAAACATTTAACATCCCCACATGATTTTCTGGTTCAGTCTGGGTTGGAGAGAGCTTTACCACCAGCATGGCTGCATATGTGTATCTCCCACAGGTTGTAGTGTTGTATGTTAGGAGGGTAGTATTGACTGTGTACATGAGACAATTTCTATATTGCCTCAGGTGATAACACTGGGAATTGACACTTGGACATGCCTGAATATCTAACTTTTTCCCACTAGATATGTGAGGAAAGTGTGTACAACAGCTGTTTTACTCTAAGCAAGCAGGAAATGTAAGTACAAACAGTGTTTACCTGTAGGAAATGAGGAGGATTGAGTGCTATAGTAATTAGTAGCTCATGAAGTGCTTACATGTTCTGAACAAGTGCTGAGCATGAATAAGCAATACAGATAGGGTGTCGGATAACAAACACACTGCCCCCCCCAACAGGTACACAATCACATATTCATGAACACTACAGAGCCCCTGTAACCATAACTATAATGGTACAAAGTGCACTAAGGCTGCATGTGACCTGTCCACATCCCTGGTTGTATCATACAAATATGGCAAAACAGTTTGCTGTACACATACGCATCATGTAAAACATAGCTACATGTCAGTCTGTGAAAACACTGAATAGTGCACACCAACAGTTATCACAACCCACAAAGTGGAGACACCACTCATAATGGCAGCCACTGCACTATTACCTTGCTGAGTCTGGTCTGAAAGTCCATGAACCTTAATCAACGTATATGTTGTTAGCAGTACAGATGTAGATGACAGTACGGATGATTTCACACTGCACATCATACCTGTGACAGGTCATAGGACATCATCACCCATACTGTGTTCCACCTACACTCAGTATACTAGATGTACCTTTGTATGTCACAGGAGTGTTCTGCCAGTGCACTGTTGACAGAACCAACACTACAAAAGGTGTCTGAGTGATATGTGCATATCACACCAGTGGCAGCTACAGTAAAAAAGGGTTAATTCGTTGTACTCCCCCTCAGTGTAGCCCGTACCACACAGACAAATGGGAGGCTTCTGCATATGTATGTATGTGAATGGCTATGACCTAGGAGCAATAGCTGACTCAGTGTTGTGGACAACATACAGAATGGGCTTTGTGGGTGAGGTGTGTGACATATGTGCACAATCTGACAGCTGCATATTGCATTGTCACTGCTAGGTTAATAACCCTGTACTTATGAACTACCACCTAGGCAGCGGTCAACATAATGGACACTGTGTGTAAGGGATGGTGCTGTGCAGTTTACCTGCCTGAGCTAGTGACATCACCAAGCATATTAGGTAGGCATAAGTGGCAACCCTAGTCATGACAGGGTGCCATCCATGAACATGGAGATCATTGTTCAGCCATACTCATCACTCAAGTGACCAAAATCGGATCACATATCACCTTTAAGGGGTATTGCCCATGTTTGGATGGGTGACACCAGCCTTCACAATCCTTATCTCCACTATGTAGCATGATGCCTACCCTGCATAAACACATGTCCAACACTGTGATACTGGATATGCTACACGTACATATCCTGATCTGAAATACATACGTCATGGACATCTACCTTCCTAGTACAAGGATCGCCACATGCTGGACAGATCCTTGTGCCATACACAGTACATACTCCTGCCATACTATGCAACCCTGTCCAGCAAAGCTGCACATTTCACCTCTGTCAGACATGGTGTGATCACCGCATGGTAGATGTATCATTAACCGTCTGGATAAGTTATGTGGCACTGCTTCACCTGGCGCTGGAAACATGGCAGTCGGCTACAGCTAGAAAACCTTACATCCTATGCTCATACATGGCCCAGGGCATACAGACTACTACATGACCTTGGCCATATATGCTATAGTTGATAACCATTAGGAGAAAATATTCACGGAGGCAAAAGCTCACCCAAAAGATGCTTTAATCCAACAAGACTCACAAACTTCACCACAGCTGACCTAGGTTTCATCTAAATGACTTCATCAGAGTGTGGTGAAACAAGCAGCATATAAATACAAAAAACAATTAATGAATTCATTAAAAAATTAATTAATTATTCAATATCTAAATTCATCAAAATCAAAAATCTCTCTTAAACGTTCATAAATAAAACTTAAATAGTGTAATATTTAGTTAAAAACTGTACATGCCATATTAAAATTTAATGAAATGGTTAATTGATTATAAAATATAAATTATAAAATCAAACAACATTTTTATATAAAAACTACATATATTTTAAGTATAATGATGTAAAAAGATGTAGATGAAATATATGCAACATGCCCAATAGTAAAAAAACATTCAGCCTCAGCCTATTAAATGCCTAAGTTTCAGCAAGGGTTTAAGAGACACAAACTCATTCAAACCTGGATAAATATGTGCCTGGAGTCTTAGTTGCCATTTTAACTCACCAACATCAAGATGGCAATCTAAGACCTTCCCTTGTTGGTCCTTAATCTGTTGTTGTATAACAAAAAACTTAAAATAATGATCGTCATGAGCCATAATGTGCCTAGCTAGGGAATTAGTCACTTTCTTATGTTTAATGTCTAAAATGTGCTCATTAATTCTCTCCCTTAACTTCCTGCAGGTCTTGCCCACATAAAATGCCGTGCACACCTGGCATTTGGCAAGATAAATCACATTTTGAGAATAACAATCAAAATGGCCCATGAATTTTATAAAGGTGTGGTTAATCTTTATTTGTTTGCCTGTTGTTAAAATGTGTCTACACGTCATACATCTCCCACATTTAAAATTACCCAAGTTTTTATTAGTCATATTCTCAATAGGCTTAGCACTATTCTCAAAAATTTCTTTTAAGGTTTTATCCTTTCTAAAAATAAACTTGGGTTTACGTATAGCCAACTTAGAAAATTCATCTAATTTAGAAAAGGATTCCCAGTATTTTTCAATTATTCTAATAATGTATTCTGCGTCCGCATTATAGGTTAAAACATACAAAAAATGCTCCTTGAAGGGAACATTGCTACTCACACTTCGACTTGTACCATTAAAAAAATCATTTTCACTTTTTAAAATAGGTACATAAAAACCACCATCCCTTTTAATTTGAATCTCACGTCTAATTTCATCACACATATGTTTAGGGTACCCCCTGTTCAAAAATAAATTCATCATGAAGTCCAACTCTACCTGGAAGTCCACGTCCTCACTGACCATACGGGCTGCTCTTACCATTTGCCCCTTGATAATGGCTTTCTTTTGGTGGACTGGATGCCAACTATCAAAATGTAGGTATGAATTGGAGAACGTGGACTTCCTATATATTTTGGAGATCAAGCAACTCTTTGTCGTGTCAAATATCAGCCTAATATCCAAATATGAAATATTGTTGTGGTTTACCTCATGTGTGAACTTTAAAAACCACACTGTTTGATTGATATATCGAATAAAGGCGTCTAAAATATTTTTATCCCCCTGCCATATAATAAGAATATCATCTAAATATCGTGTATAGAATTTAATATAGGGACAAAATTCACTGTCAAAAACATATTTAGATTCCCAATAAGCCATTATATAATTAGCATATATGGGGGCACATGCTGCCCCCATGGCTACACCTGTGGACTGTCGGAATAAATGTTCTTCAAAACATAAAAAATTGTTTTTTAAGACTATTTCCATTAATCTAACATATAAATTAATATTATGTTGTTCATAAATACCTGTTGCAAAAAGTTGTTCTTCCAGCCACATTAGCCCCATATCATGTGGTATACATGTAAACAGATTAATGACATCGATAGTCACAAAACAAATTATTTTGAAATTCAAGTTTTTTAATTTTGTCTAATAAATGCCACGAGTCCCTGGTGATTTGAGGAAAACTCTGTAGTCCTGGTTTTAATTTAGTGTCCAAAAACTGACTAATAAATGTGGTTTTACTTCTCTTCCCATCAACTATAGGCCTAAACTTGACATTGTTTAGGCCTTTATGTATTTTGGGAATACCAAAAATTCCACTAACCACTGGTGCACTGTTAGACAAAAAACTGAAATCATTCTCATTTATTTCACCTTGAAAAAGCTTATCGTCTAGGGTCAAATCAACCTTTTTATAGGCTATATTAATTTCATTTCTACTTGTTTCTATATAGTTGTCACCCATGAGCATAGCTAACATCTCACTAACATAGTCACCTTTATCAACTATAACAACTCCACTACCCTTATCGGGTTTCATAATGCGTATATTTTGTAAATTTCTTAAATATTTTAGAATATCAGAATCCTCTTTGTTCATATTATTCAAAAAAAGTTGCTCTCTATTGTTCATATGACATCTAATATCTTGTTCACATAAATTCTGAAAGACTTCCGTAATTTTACTGTAAGGAGGATTAAATAAACTAGGTTTTTGTAACATACCTTCTTGGTAAACCCTTTCCTCTATTATGTCATTCTCAAAATACAAGGCCAAATTAAGTTTTCGCACAAACATTCTAAAATCAATAAGAGTATCAGCAATGTTGGCCTTCCTGCAAGGAACAAAATTAAAGCCTTTCGACATAAATTCAGCATGTACATTGTTCAAAATAAAACTAGAATAATTAAATATCTTAAAATCTTTTGCTGTATTAAATAATATAGTAAGGTTATTTAATACTCCTACTTCACTTATTGTATTTGTGCCATCATTCAAAATAACTTCTCCCTCACTCATATCAAATATAAAAAAATTGGAAGAAGTATTAGTTTCATCAACCGAATTAATCTGCCCTGCCATATTTAACAGTTGGTCTAATGAATCTTGTTGCTGCATTGTATCCAAAAAAGAACCATCTAAATTGAAAAATGCCTGTGCGCTATTGTTGAAATCAAAATCTGGGACATTATAAACACTCAATTGTGATAAATCAAGCATTTCCTCCGTATCAATGTCATGGTCACAGTGTAATAAACACACATCTGTACCTACTACATTATTAACAAAAACAGTCTTGTTCTTATTGTTATCACCGTTAATCAAAGAACAATCTTGATCTATGTACATTTTGTTAGAACCAATACCTTCCACATCAAGTACATACTCGTCGTGCGAGTTAACAGCATAGTCTCGAAAATCAACAGCATTATGCAAACCATTAAAGCTCGCGAATGAACCGTGCATAGTGTTCATAGAAAAAGTCATTTCAATCTCGTTTTGCTTGCCATATTTCTCAAAAATGTTGTCAACCCAGTTATTATCTTGAAATGAACTTGCACTTAAGTCACACTCGACCCCTATATCTGACAAAAAACAATCAATCCGATTCGTTGATAACTCCACTGAAACGCAGCTGTTGGGCATCACTGTCAGCCGTGCACCTCATGTGTGTGGTACACAAATGTCATGTAGGACATGGTGTATTGACAAGTCTGCCATGTGTGGACATGGTTGCCAGGCAGCTAAGATATGTTAACAGATGTGCAGGGGTGTCACCCGTATGTCCTTCAGTGACCTGCCGCACATTACACATCATGGTTTAGTGTGTATACACCTCAGCGACATGGGTCACAATTCACAGTATATATGTATTGTGAATGCACACAGTCATGGCTATGCACTGTCTGTGTAATCCACACTGTATATCAATAGAGATGCCTCATGATTCCATGCAATGGCACTGTGTCTGTACTTCACACTGTATAGCAATATAGATGCCTCATAATACCCTTCAATGGTCATGCACATCTGCTAAAAGTGCATTTTATCTGTAGGACATACAGACAACACTGCAATGTGACACCATTACACCACTGTACATGTGACAGGACACCATTGTGTCAAACATGTATGCATGTCAATGCACACGTCAGCAGATTACATGTCATGCTACATGTTAATGTCAAGGTCATATGCCTCACATCAGCCATGTGTACTGTTAACCTGTGCTGGTCCACATGGTGTAACACAGGGATGCATGCTTACTACCATGATTGTGTGAAATGCATGGCTTCTGCTATGACACATGCTTGCTGTTGTGTGCAACCCAGGGATGTATGATAACTACCACTATTATTCTCTGAGCTGCATGCCGTCTGCTGTATCACATGCATGTTGCATGCCTTCTGTCAAATCACATGCATGGTGTGTGTGTGTGTGTGTGTGTGTGTGTGTGTGTGTGTGTGTGTGTGTGTGTGTGTGTGTGTGTGTGTCTGTATTGTAATGTAGAGTTTTTGTTTGCCTTCACAGGTGATGTAGGTGCGTTACCCTCCTGCATTCCATCTGATGTTAGTGTCCCCACAGACTCTAGCCGTGATGATGAACATATGCTTGAGGCACATGCAGGGTTGTCAGGGGCTGAATCTGTGCCATTGGTTGCCATTCCACCTATATCCCCCTTATCCCCGCACACAGTTCTCATGCCAACACATACCCCATCACCAGTGGCCATAGAGGAAGAACAGTTAGCATGTGGTAGCTTGGAACAGAAACGTGTGGTGGCTATGGAAGGTGTGTATTCACACCATTGTGTCAGTCAAATGACTGGAGATGTGCCACACAGGCATATGGCCAGTGCTGCTCATAGGAGGACTTCTGGCTGACATGCCCCTGCAGGACAGAGCACAGCAGCTGGTGTCACCAGACACATGTTTCAGACTGTAATGGCGGCACAGGCACGTGCTGAACGGCAGAACAGAGAAGGGCAGAGGCTTCAGAGAGCTGCTATCCGTTCTTTAAATGACAACATCCAGGCATTGGCAAATGCTCAACAGCAGATTGCTGACGTTTTGGACAGACGATTGGGTGACATGGTTGGAATCCTTGACCATGGCATGACAATCCGCGAGCATGAGCTGTCTGTGCTGGAACATCTGGTAGGAGTGAGGTGTAGGGCACATGGACGTAGGCCAGCTACATCACCTTGTGCAGGTCTACGTGAACGAGCTACCTCACATGCCCGCTCCCACAGTGGTGGTAGCAGCAGCAGCAGTGCAGCTGGTGCTGCGCTGTCCACACCAGGACACAGCTGGCCATGTGGACGTGGCCCAGGATGGTCCCAACGGGGACACGGTCCCAGTGGACATGTGTTATCTGACAGTACCCAATCTGTACCTCTGCCTGGTAGTGTCCGTGCAACCCCTGGCAAGCACAGGTCACGTGGCCGGACACCGTGAGCTATAAATCCTGGTCTATATAGTCTGGAGTTGTCAATAATCCTCCTGTGTAGGTCAGACACATGGCAGAACTGTGTGCACACATACACACACACACACCAGAAACATCTGTAGGACACCACAACACTCACATGCATAACAACCACACATGGCCAATTAGATCACAGGCCCTAACCTACACACATGATGTCATCCACTGGTGCAGCCTTGGCCCTTGGCAAACATTAGCACCCTGTGCATATGATGATGCCTGTGCCACATCCCTGTCATCCACACCATCGGTGCAGGGACATGCTCATATGGTCTGATGTGCACGGTGGACAGAATAGGGAGATAAGTGTAGATTACAATTGTTGTGTACTGTTGACACGCAGCAGACATACCATGTAGTACAGGTTTAGAATGCATTGTTTTCTGTTCACCGTGTGTGTCTTGGTAATAACAGTAACAGCATGTTAGTAATGATGTCCTGCTTCCCTCCTTCAGGTCTAATTGCATGTGCCATTGAGTACCAGTGTTTGCAGTTTCCCATGTGTAAATGTGGACTACTCACAGGCATGTATGGCAATACCAGCATGCTATACATAGCTTCAACCTCACTGTTAGAAAGGCTGACACTCCAAAGATGTCTACACATCTACTGATCCAGGAGCATGTGAGCTGTGTACTAAGCTACAGTTGCTAGAGACGTGACATCCATACCGGGTGACATCACAGGTACAGTTACATGGGGCGGGGAGTTTACATAGCTGTCTAGCTGATGACAAAGGTAGAGACCAGTTGATAGCTTGAGGCCTCGCTCTGTAGCAGTAATACACATTCAATTACAGGATGAGAATACACACACACACACACACACACACACGTATTCACACACATGTATTCAGACACAGTAACATGCCCACACTCACGGGGTCAACTACACTAACACACACACACACACACACACACACACACACACACACGATAGTGTTGAGGTGAGAACCTCTGCCTACGTGGTAATCACCATTACAGTACTGTGCACCCACATGATGCAAAACAGAGAATGAACATGTACAGGTAGTCAGTAATGCCTAAGATTGATGGCATCAACAGGGTAGTAGATTGCATCACCTGGAGGGGTTAGGGGTCCTATCTGTTCACTATGGTAACATACATTCTCACTCCATGGACCAGACAGCCATACATACATACACACACACACACACACACTGTGGAGTCCACAACTGAATGCACCTATGTCATGCACATACAGATAGCTCACATGTGTGTGATACACACCCCACCCCTGCCTATGTCTTGCTTTCTACACTGCAGTATGTACAGATTTCTACAACAGTGTACAGGGGTGTGTAACAAATGGAATGTATTCCCCACCTTACGTGGCATATATGGACACACAAGTAAACACACATGGCAGTACTGTGAATCAAACACCTGTTATCTTATGCTACGTATGACAGACATGCAGCAGTATTGCCTGCATTACAATGTGTACTGACGCTACCTTTGGCAATTGTGCTGATATATGCACACGGGAGGTCTTAACTGTTACAGGTGTCAAGTGATTTAAAGTCACTGACACCCTGACTGCTGTGTAGGTTGTATGTCTTCCCCTTCAATTAACAGAAACATAGCTTAGTGTTTGCACATGTTATGGTAGGATGGCTTGTGACACACCTGTGAGCTGTCTTCAGCAAACATCCATCTGCAAAGTTGGCCCACGACTTTATGTCCACACATCCGTCCATACCTGATGTACATCTTACCATACTGTCAGTATTTCACCATATACAGTTGGCAATGATGGGGCTGCATTGCAACTGCATGGTGTAGTAAGACACAGATCACCTGCAAACATCAGCTACTGCACACACATGGTAGCTGAATGCACACCACTACATGTACATGTGTGTAGGTCCTACATTCCTGTCATTTATCCATGTTTGTAGGCATTGCAATTGCTGGACATGTGTGATGACCTTCATGACACATGGACTGTTGTATGATATGATAGTTGTCATGGATAACCAGTACAGAGGGAATGTTAACTCAGTCAACATTGCTATCACACCTTATGTACTGTTAGCATTCAACAGCCATGGACCTACCTTCCATGTGCATGTGTGTAATTGCTGTAGCCACCTGTCTGCACGAAGGACAGCAACAGCTATGCTATGTACATATGTGTTGTGTGTATGGGGCATGTACATATCCACGGCAGGTACATGTATGTCATATCCAAACATGAGTGTGTTTACTGGTGTACAGCAACAGTCATCTGTTACAGCTGTATATGACCCAGGGCCCCTGTTATGTGTACAGCCAACCTGGTTACGAACAGTGGTATCATTGCATTGCATAACACATGATGCAACTGTGTCAGTACATGGGTAGTCTGCACAGTTGCTGTAGAGCTAGGTACAGTCCACTGGTCATGGGTCACATGGTGTAGTACTAATATATGTTCTGCCACATGTATGGATGTGTGTTGCTGGTCCATGGACATGGTGATGTCTGAGGGCTACATCCTAGAATACAGCTTTTGACACTGTGATCTGCACCTGACACATCTGTGATGGCTTTTGAGGGTGTACTGGTCAGTACATGTGAGTGGGCTTCATGTACATGAGGACACCACCACCTGGAGCGGTCCGTAATGGTGTCATGGCCCACATGTCTGTATCCGAGGTATATGGTGGTAGTGCTATTGTGCACAACTAAGCCTTCAGCCAGGTGTTCCTCACTGCACAGATGTCAGTATTCCCTATTTTTGGATCTAGATTGGCAGCTGTGATTGCAAACGCTACACATCTAGCACTGTTTAGCATACACATACAATGCAGTTGTCCTCTAGGTGTCAGAGTGTTAACCTTGTCTCAGGACATTCATCTATGAATGGCACTATATGGGTGAAGTAGCCAATCCTGGCAGGACATTACCACGGGTGGTATTAGTGCGCCAGGTTTAGATTGGTACATCTAAGGTGACAGACAGCAGCAGACGTTGTGTAGAAGACCGGTGTCAGATATATGTAGTGCAGCGTTCATGCTAACAATGACAACTATCAACACACTGTGCCCTTCTGTGTTTAGAATCAGAGTACATACAAAACAGCCTTTTGCTACTAAGTGTGTGAGCATGCCCAGTATGACGTTGTGTAGATGGACACACAGTGCATTCCAAATGGACGTGTGCTACTAAGTGTGTGAGCATGCCCAGTGACACCTTGTGTCGGTTATGTGCCTCTATGTGTATGGGCATAGCCATTGTAACCCTGTATAGCAATAGTGGTCGTCCAGGCAACAGATAACCATACCCCACTTCAGGATAGATTCCTACATTGAACACACTGGTTCACAGGTTTGTACATCATAACTACCAGCATCCATGTCGATGTCTGCATTCCTAGAAGGTCATATTGACAGTCTTGAAATGCGTAGTGTCTGTGGCGCGTCTCGTATCTATGTAGTGTTGTAATAGTGGTCCCTAGATAGGCAGTTGTCTAGATCACACCACTGGCGTGTG